>NW_028230629.1:0-55470 GCF_043228905.1 Azolla caroliniana
AGGAAGGGACACCAAAGCTACAGTCTCCCCTGAATTGAACCCCACATAAATGTCTCCTACACCATCTTTACTAGCAATCTCGGAGCGAATGCTCACTCCGATGTATGTGCTATGAGCAAAAGAGAATATGTGATATTCCACAACCAATCATCATTGAAAAGTATTGATAATAGCATCATTACCTCTCTTCATCATCCCAATCAGGTTGATTGGCTGAAAGTCCATACCACTGAATGTTCTCTAGCTTGATAAATGTTTTTTGCTACATGAAGTACGATTATCAAACAACTTTTTATCCAAACACAAGCACCCAATCAAAATTATGTAAAAAGATGGATAAATACCTGAAAGAGATCATGGCGTCGGGATCGGAAGGCTGATAAAGACCTAATGAGATGACTGATTTGTCTTCCAAAGTCCAGATTCAGTGCATCCCAATTGAACAACTTCCTAAATGTACCATATGCAGCAAGCCCATAAATCAATAATAACTCTAAAAACACATAAGTATGCGCTTATTGAATTTAGATCAAGTTTTTTTTTTACCTCTTATGTATCGAGACTGAACCACCTTTAGAGACACCATACTCATCACCCATGTTTAAAACAGGGATCCCTTGAGACAGAAAAAGACACATCAAAAAATTCCGAACCTACATATAAAGCACATGGATCTATTTAAAGGAAAAGAATTATAATCCATAATACTTCAATTTTATAATTATAATTTTTGTGTGAGCTAGGATATTTAAAATCCAAGTCTAAAAGAAATCAACCTTCAAACAGAATTTAAATGATGATTCCATACACTACAAACCTGTTTTAGACGGATATTCAAGACTACTTGATTTAAAGTGGGCCCTTCTTCACCACAATTCCAACTGCAAAATAATACAGCACTTTCTGTTAATAGGTTACCAAGCCCTAGATCACAAACAATGACAATTAATAATGCATATATCAAGTGAAGGTGATTTCGTACAAACCTCCTTTCATTTTGATTCTTGACATTTTCACTGTGGATCAAGTAATTTAAGTCAAACTTTATCCTCTCTCTCTCTCTTTCTCTCTCTCAGCCTGCCTTGTTATATTAAGATAACATATAGTGCAACCAATGCAGAGGGCCTGAATTGATATCCAGCTGTTTCAAAACTAGCAGTCAAAACTGCTGCATCCATTATAAAAGTATCAGGCCAAGGAAGAGAGGAAAAGGCTTGAGATAGAGTAAACTAGGTGAAAGAATCTAAAGCTTCACAAGGCCTACCTGTGAGAAGAGTAATTGGATTAAGTGGCATATACTGGAATTTAGAAAAAAATAAATGAAATGGTTTCTCCTATTCACATTAAATCTATAATAACAGCATCATCTTTACAACAACTATTTTCTGTAATGTTTTTTGTTTTTCGATGTTGATTATTTTTGCTAGCCATATTTTGAAATGGTTGACATTTTCAAGATTTTACATTCTTTATAGACTAAAAAGGAATAAAAATGGTCATACAAGAAATTCATGTTAAGGATATAAGGCAATATTGCTGACTCTCTTCGTCATGGAAGAATACCTGTAGCTAACTAGATCCACCAGTGTCAAACTATATGGACTGGTAATATGATTGAAAGAGAAACTAGGTCCTCTTCCATCTGCCATGATATCACCACTACAAATAGTAAAACGTAATATGTTTAAATGCCATCATTCCATTGCTCATATGATAAAAAGAACAATAAATTGAAATATACCTGCCACACAATCTTGTCGCAAAGTTGCTAAGCAGCCCCTTATCACATCTTAGAAACTGACGAACATCATCACGATACTTATTATTCCACAGACACCATCTTTTCCAATGTGGAAATCTCAGTTCCTGGTTAATGCAAATTTTAATGTATGTTGCAGATGCCAAAGTGCGTCACCGTAGAGATGATGTAAATTTTATCTAGATCCATGTGAAGAGATCAATCAAAACCTACTCCTTAGGGACATAGATAATCATATACATTATGCAGAAATAAAGAAAGATATAATGAGAGAAAATCTTAAAATGTTGTCTCATCTTTGAGAACAAACCAAAATAAATGTAACTAGATTCATATGCCTAAGGTACATGATATTCTCATTATCTAAGCACTTCATATTCTAAGCTTAGATCTGCCTTTGGAAGATCTCCAACATGGGTTGATCCAAGATGAAGAGATCTCTTAAGTGATGAAAAACCTCTAGCGTCAAGTAATAATGGCCTTGATTTGTTAGGGTGACAGGGTCATGGTTCAGATGGACATGACCTACATGCACCACAAATTGCTCTTGTTGTGGCTACCCAATGAGCTCCCATCATGGGACTTTGAGAAGGCCTTCCTCGAGGGTACCAAGAAGAGATTAGCTTCTCCTCCACCTGGAATACAGGTTTTTTACGCTTTATTCTTGAGCCCAAGCCCACAACATGATGTTACTACCTACATGAAATGGGAGACGGTGAGCTTTTCTGTATATCAACTGTGTAGCAAGGTTGAGCCATCTCACTTTTGTTGATTTTTTTTTTTGCGTAGGAGAATATTTCTTTCCCACAAGCATGAGACATTGGCATTAGAGGATTTTGCATGGCTACTCACAAGAAGACCTTCATAAATGGGATAATTAGATTCTAGGAGACTCTCAACATTTTGTGGCATGCCTCCTAGAGTAGCAAAATCTTGAAAGGCGAATTCTAGATTACAGCTGAAAACACACACTCAACTACATGCTATTAGCAGTAACTAAATACAGACACGTGCCCATGAAGCTACAAAAATATAATCAATGTGATGCTTCATTAATCGGGTAAAAGAAAAAAGAGTTCCAATTAAGAGGTGATGAAGCATATGTAGAAAGAAAGAAAAATTATGTATTGTCTCGAAAGAGGCCAAAATGGCCTATGGTACCTGAACTATTACAATCATAATATCTCATCAAAACTCTGTGAATCAAACTATAAACTACAATATTATTTTAAAGTAAATGAAAAAGCTACTCTGTAATAGTTGAATAACTCTGTTCCATCAAAAGATCGTGAAGGGAGATCCAAATGTGGGTGATGATGGATTGGATCTGCTTTGAAAATCTCTTTAGCTAGCTTACAAGTCACACCTCAACCTCGTTTGGTATTACCAATTCCTGTAATAGAGGAACTTGATAATGGCATAGTGGTTTAAAGGCTTGGAGGACTGACAAATTCTGTGACACCTCTGTGTAGAGCCCATTATCTGTTATTGTAGTCGTAATTCTCAGTATCTGCAGAACTCTAATAGGAATAGAGAGTTGGATGACAACAGAGAGAGCAAGATATGAAGGGGAGTAGAGTATATAAAGGACATATTTGAGGATTAAGATGGAGTTCAATGTTTGGTTGCATTTAACTCTTCTGCCTTTAAGCAGATTCTCACTAGAAACAGAAATGTTGTCTTTTAAACGCATTCTCTGGAATGTGGATGTCTGCACTATGTTGTTAACCATCCTAACTTATGAGGAAAAGATGTTTTCTCAAACGATGGCAGTAGATACACAAACTAACCCATACCTTGGTAACACTTGTAAAGGGAGAAGTAAGATCCGCAAAAAGTTTGCAGCTTGAAAGAACTGGATCAAATGATATTTCCTCTACAAGCAGTGGTCTGCTCAATTCCTCACCGTGAGGGCCTTTTGTTAGTGCCGACGCATTCACAAAACAAAATCCATCAACGTGATACTCCATTACCCAATGTCGAAGGCTATCTAATATCTGTTGTAGAACGAGGAAAGGTAAAGACATCAGTTTCGTAAAATGCAATCTTTTTCACATATATCTGACATGCTCAGGTATTAATCTGCAAACCAGGGTTTGCACAACAGGATGATTACAGTTGAAGCAGTTGGTGGTTCCCTGTTCAGATGCTGCAAACCTGAAAGGACATACCCTTTTAACTTAGGTTACAGAAATTGAGCTGAATTTAAATGAAATTAAGAATTATACATCATAGAGAAAACCATCACAAAACAAATAATTGGCGAAAACACATAAAGAAATAATACACCCCATATTATATACATTTGCATTCATTTACGTATGAACTTCACTCCACATATAGCAGATAACAAGTAAATAGGTGAAAGATGCACTAACCTTCCATTCGTATCTAATATATAGTATGTTGCATTATCAATCCCACGGAAGGATATGGTCTCAGGGGCTTCATCATTATTCTCACAAGTATGGGTAAATATTACATCAAGAATAACCTGTCTCCAGAGTTAAAAACAAAACATCCCACCAAATAAAAGAAAGAAATTATCTTCTGAATTGGATTCTGATCGTCTGAGAAAGAATAGTGATAAATTGATTAAAAGCCCAAGGCAAATAGTCTGGACTAAACTACATTTTTTATAAATACCTCAATGCCATTCTTATGGAGTTCTTTAACTGCTTCCTTCAGGGACATGCTAGATGAAAAACTGGTTCGCAAAGGCCCATGGATATCCATTGGTACAAAAAAGCTGGAAATTTGCGGCAAAATACAGTTTTCAAAAATGCTATTCAATATTCAGTTTACTAGACAAGCAAATTTACTGCTGTTATTCATAATTTTAAGCCACATGCAAGAAAAATGAGTGCAAACATGATTGAAAATAACCAGCACAACAAAGAGTAGACTCCAAAACATTAGAATTTCTGAAACAGGATTTGAAAACTGAATGAAGGTGTAGAACAAAAAAACTTAGACAATTTATTCAATGATCTGAAAAACCTTATGTGAAACATGGAGCTTTCATATTTATACACGACCTGAACTCAACATACCTGAATGGGTAATAAGGGCCCTGTTTTGGCTCAAAAGAGAATATTGGCTGCAGAATAACAGTATTCACACCTAGCAATGAATCAACAATTACATAATAACCAAAATTTGGTAGACATATTACATATATTTCCAATTACTTATAGGAGATACAAGCCACCACAATAGGTCAACCTACCTAATGATTTGAAATGTTGAACTTTTTCACTTAGACCCTGAAACGTTCCCAATAGACTTTCTTCCAGACCACTAGATTTATCTGCTGTAAAACCAGTGACATCAACTCGGTACGCAACAACTTCTTCTAGGGGGATGCTGAAATTTGTATAGTACACAATTCAGCAATGGCCTTAATTTAAATCATTCATATAACTACCTAAATTGCCCAGAATTCGAAGTATTTAATGACATACCTTGGAGGGATATCATCATCCCAATCAAAATATATCTCGTTTTTTGGCAATAAACCCAATACTTTGGCAGGGCAAGGAAGGTTATCTACAAGAAAAGATAATAAACAGATGTCATAATCAATCTCATGTTGCAGCTGAACAGTCCACCAAGATCTGTCACTTGCCTTGTCCAGGTAGGAATGTGGCCACAGCTTTTGCATATGGATCAACAAGAATCCTTCGTGGATGAAATCGAGATCCTTTCTCCCATGAACTATCACCCTGAAATAAATTATAATTGTAGCAATACTAAATATAAAATACATTCAATAATCAAGCAGTACAATCTCTTGCACCAACATTGGTGTAATTGATCTACTAAAATTTTAACTTACATTTATGAAGAAACTTTCTGAATTTACAAACTATCAAAAATATTAGTATTGAGGGTTGCATGCTTACATTGCAACGATATCCATAACGATCAAACATTTCAATTTCATCCACCTCTATGTGCCATGTATTCCCTGTTTTATTGATGGAGCTCTGCAATTGTAGTTCCACCTGAATTAAGAACAGATTGATCTATTTAAATTTCTCATATATTAAATTTTGAATAAATTTCTAGATTCCTTCCAACTATGTCAACGCTTTTTAATACTTTTCCAAATCTTTCATGATATAAAAAACTTACTGAAGGCTGAATACTCCCAGGATTGTACAAACATAAGGACACATCTGTAGCAGATTTTGAGAAAATTGCAAAATTTATAGATCCATTACTTCGCAACACAGTTCCCAAAGGGTTTGGCTGTCCTCTTCCACAACCCACTGGGAAAACAAAATCTGTTGCATTCCTGTAATAATTTGGTCATGAATAAGGTCTGATATAATACACATTAATGCATATGAAGACATCAACCAACAGCATTTTGAATAACCTTCCCCATGTGCCTTCGGGAGAAGAACTTGATCCTTGAGAAAGTGAGAAGCCAATGTAAAGAGGAGCTAATTTTGATTGCAGATCAAAAGTTAGCGTGTATACGCCTGATTTGGTTTTCTTAAATGCATTCTGAAATGATTCACCTCTGCAGGAAAGAAAAACGTTTAAACACTATTTAAACTATAGACATAGAAATCCATCTAATTGTCTTACATGACTGAGGTGTCTGGAGGTATATCCTGCAAATCAAAGACATTGCAGCCACTAGACTGTGACTGAAAGGACATCTATATCAGAAGAAAAGAAACGAAAATTAAGAGTTCTAAACAAAATGTGAACACCTTAAAACTGTTCACGTACAAAATCAGCAAGTAATATACTTTGCATTCAGATGTAATCACAGATTTCCCGTAATTAATATAATGTTTTTAAAGGGATTGAATATTGTTGTAACAATTAGCATAATATCTATGATTTTTATATGCATTATGAATTTACAATTTCAGATTTTGGATTGCTGAGATTGTATATAATTCAAATGAGTCTAAAGTATTGGTGAGCCATTTGAATTATATACAATCTCAGCAATCCAAAAGCTGAAATTGTGAATTCATAATGCATATAAATTCATTTGAATCTATGGTTTTTATATGTACTATGAATTCACAATTTCAGCTTTTGGATTGCTGCCAAAGTCTCAGGAAGTATTGGTTCTATTGGACATTCTCTGAAGTTTTTTATTTAAGATTGAATGCCACTTCTGTGTTTCAGTGTTCTGGTAACTGATGCACACTAGTTTCAATTGTTCCATTGTCATGATTATTGCTGCATTCTTAAAATATCATCATGCATATGGGCAGATTGGTACATGTTATTTCATCATTTTAAATATTATAGTATTCATCACCTTTCCCCTTCTAGAAGATACTACAAACCCCATAAACAGATATCAGCATTCAGTTGGTAGCATAATATTTCATATTCCATTAAATGATGTCCACAGGACATATATATTGTACATCTACTTTACTCATTTTTCAGATGTTATTGAGTTAACTTTATTTTCTTTATGGAACAGGAAGTGATCAACTCAATCAAATTTGCTTACCCAATGCATGTACAAAGTTCCCCTTTCATGCAGGGGGGAGATTGTTATGCATACGTTGTAGCAGTTGAGACCTTTAGTCACTGTTACTAGTATCTGCAGATAATTGATAAAGTACTGGTTATAATGTAAAAAATTGTGAATGTTATCATATTAACAGCTTTGGCGGTATTGTGCATCAAAAGATGGAACTGCAGTACATTTTAATTTTTGGCCAAAAATAGAAATATTGTAACAAGGTTTGGTATTTTAATAATTATTTACAGTCCATTACCCACACTCACTGCACTTTCAGTTTGGCTCATTTGATGTGATCTTCAAGGTCTTTGTGACTGTTCAAACTTAGCACATAATGACATGCAATGATCCTATTCGAGGACCCATAAATCAACAGTAATATAGTAAAAAACAGGTTACATTCCACGTTTCAAGTTCTAGAAGAATGCCTTTATAGATGATAAGATGTTATAGATGGGAATGAAACAACATTACCTCATCACCATCCTCTTCATAGAATCGGTACTTTTTACTTGTTCTATCAATTACTCTAAGTGGAGCTTCTCTCTGTTTAGTACCTGTATTTTGAACATCCTGACAAGCAAACAAGAGGTGGTAAGACTTCCAGAAGATCCCAATAAAATGTTCATGTGCTAAAAAGCATCCTTCGGGAACCATAAGACAGAAGCATTGCACCTTAGCACATCCTCAAGAAGTATTCTCTCTGATATAGAAACTGTGGCCAACTAAGGAAGCCTCTTTCAAGAATAAAAATGTCTTTAAAAAAAGAAACACTGAAAGAATGAAAGAAAGTAAGATTCTTCATGGCTAGACAACAGAATGGATCCCTCTTCTGCAGAGATGCTAAGCCATTGTAACATGAGAGTAATTTAAGTGGAGTGGTATGATAAATGAGCTGTGCCCAAATATGTCCATGTGAGTGCCAAAACAATGGTAAAGGTTTGAGCACCATTTATTGGCATGCGTACATACATGAATCCATATATGAGTACATACATACATATATGCATTATACATGCCTGCATCAATCCATTCATCTATACCTATCGAGTGGAGAAAAGCTACATACGTACATTGTGAATATTTATCCATCAATATTTATTATGAATGGAAAAGCTACATACTTCACATAGACAGTACTATTGAATTTGAGGCATAAATTACAGAATTAATTATGCCTAATCTCTTGGGTTTTTCTTGGCATCCACGACATGATATAGGCATACATACATGCAAGCATAGATATGAAAAAAGGAAGTAAAAACTACATACTATTGAATTTGAGGAAAAGCTACATACTTCACATAGACAATACTATTGAATTTGAGGCATAAATTACATAATTAATTATGCCTAATCTCTTGGGTTTTTCTTGGCATCCACGACATGATATAGGCATGCATACATGCAAGCATAGATATGAAAAAAGGAAGTAAAAACGTACAATGATAGACTCTGATGATGCCGAAGCATGTGCACATGTAATACGCTGAGGATGTAACCGAGAGGTGGCACATTGTGCAGGAACCTATATGATCACCACGGTTAAATTGTCAGTGACGACCCTGGTAGCAATTGAATACAGGAAGGAAATCGATATGAATCAGTGCAAAGGAACCACAACCGTCTGATCCAAAGTCTGGAGATGGAGACTGCAGAGTTTCGATGCAATACATCTCTTGTGTCGTCTATCCACTCTAACCTGAGCCGGCCAGCATCTAAAATTACATGAACAAAAGAAGAAAAAAAACACAAAAGTTACGAATACACACACATGTATATGAATCAGCTAGCAATGGTGCACTTTGATGAGGAGGAGGAGGAGATGGAGGAACCTGTTCAAGTTGCAGCAGCAAAGAAGAGCCACGTCCACCATCGCTAATGATGGTGATGCTCCGATCCTCTGTAGTTTCCAGAGATTAGCCTGACATGAACCCTGTCTTCTTCATCATCATCATCATCATTGGCACCATGGGCATGGGGATGGGCATGGCCATGGCCATGGGGAAAGAGGAGGGGGGGGGATTGGGTGTCCACAGTCCAACCCAATCCTTCCTTTACCTCTTCTTCTCTCTTTCTCCTCTAATGAAATCTCACCGGCCATCCGTCGGATATATCCATCCCATTCTGTCGCCGCTTTTCTCTTGTCCGGCGGCCATCTCCGAACTATTTCTCAATTGAGCCGTGGTGCCCAATAGAGGTCTCAACTCAGGATTTCTTCCCGGTCAGAATGTCGAAGTGCTTCTCAGCTAGTTGGTACCGTAGGTGGTTTCTATTCCAATTTAGTTATACTTATTCTGGTTTGCTCCTCGCAAAGATGAAGATGACATTTTATGGCGTAGTCTCTCTGCAAGTGAGTTAACCTATGTTTCTTTGCTTGGTCTCACGAGCCATTTTGATCTTTTGAAAGGAGTTCATATAGCTTCCTTTCTTCTATCCACATTCATTGTTGGCCGAGAACTCTCATCTTATGTCCATTTTCTTAAGGCCCAAGTGTTTAGACTCCATTTAACCATTCATGCAACTAAAATATATTACTTATAAAAGAGGCTTTATGGTTGAAGTTATCACAAAATGAATTTTACCTCTTATAGCTATTTTAAATTGTTCTCGTAAGCATATGCAAATGGCACTACTTAAGTAGACAGATTTATCCAAGTTGCGAGAATAATATGATCCGCCAACGTTCTTTAACATGCATACAATCTCCATGTCTATAAAAATAATTATTGTCATGTTTCAACTCAAATATCAAGAACTACACACTTTTTGGGTCATCACAACCCTAGGCTTGCAGTTCTACATAGGGATAGAACCATAGGTTATACACTAGTAGCTCGTATGTTGATTAATCAGTAAATATGAAAGTATTCAATTTTGAACCACATTCAATTAATTAAAAGATGACATTAGATAAGTGCTATCCCCCATGGTGGAGCTTTGCTAACCAACAAGACATTATCGTTTTTACGAATAGATCAAACTAATGATGTTATTGAAAAATAAACAACTGAGGACATTGTTCCTTCTTACCACCTCCGAAGTAAAGGATTTTAGATTATCCCTAATCTCCAATAATGTCTCAAACCACTAATATGATCTAAAGATGTAACACTGGTTTCATTAGACAAAGATGATAGGTGCATTGAAACAAGAGCTTTGCCAAACCACCAAAGTCTTAAACAACTTACAAGGCTTATAAGATAAATCCTCAAGAGTCACAAGTTGAATGGTAGAGTTCTTTTAAACAACTTACATGAAGTGGGGGATGAACTTGACACCTTGTGGAAGATCAAGTTGATAAGTCTTTGAACATATGTGTCTAATGATAGTAATGGGTCCAAATAATGAGGAACTAATTTAATATAGTTCCTATAGATAAAGTTGTTGAATTTCTAGGCACGTGTAAAAACACATTTATCATGACGCTGAACAAATGAGGTTGCTTATTGTGATTGGCACAAAAGCATGCTATGTCTTGAGTTGCTTTAATATTTTTTCTTGTAAAATGTAGCATATCTTGTATATCCAAGGAAGTTTTGTTTGCTCTCTAATTCAATACAATGAATATTTACATCGTTTGGGGCACATGGTTGAAAAGTATTTATCAACATAAAAGGACTATCCATATCCAACAACTCCTATTTAGAGCTATTGTAAGCAAATTCAAGTAAAGGAATATATTGTTCCCATTTACTTGGTTTTTCGGCTACTTAAGCTTGAAGCATGTCCTCAATTATTTTGTTAACTTGTTTAGTTTGTCTATCTGATTGAGGATGATCAAATGAAATCATGCTCAAATTAGTTTTGAGATTTTTAAAGAGCCGAGTCCAAAATACGCTAGAAAATTTAGAGTCTCTATCAATAACTATATCCTCTGGTAACTCATAGAAATGAAATAGTTCATCAATGAATTGATAAGCCAATTCTTGAGTTATTATTGTAGTATTGGTAGGAATAAACTTGACCATTTTTGTAGTCAATCAACTACAACCCAAATGCTTCTTTGAGTTAGAAGTAAACTAGTCTGATTCATCCAACATTAAAAGCATTTCCCTACATAGCCTTGATTTTCACGATGCATTTTTTGCCAATAAAAACTGAGAAGAGACAAGAGTGAGTGTTATATGTAATCCAAGGTGTGCCTTGATGAGGTGCATCATGGCATTCAAAAACAATTTTCTTTTTGACCTTAAGCAAATCTAAAAGACAAACCTCTCTGATTCTCTAATTTATCTCAAACTCTCTTTGTTTCTCCAATTTTTTGGAGATACCTACAAATGAGAGCTTAGGGGTATATAGGATTCAAACAACATGGCAAGAAATTAGGAAATGATTATTCACTTCCATTAACAAGTGCCTAACTTAAAGCACATCTTATTTTTAGCCAAAAATGGTTATGCACCTCCATTGACAATTGCCTAAGTTAGGCACTTCTTACTTTTAACCGAAAAAATGATTGGGACTTGTGGACATTTTCTGTGTAGGCTATTTCCATTGTTAGTATCATAACTCCTACATGGAAATTCGCAACCTCATGGCCTCAACTTTTTCTTTCTCTTCAAGCATACCTGCAGCCGCATAAATATTAGCCATATAAACATATGATCTACTATTCATGTTATCTAGTGCTACTGCTTGTTCAAAGGCCAATTTGCCAAGCTTCACATTCCCCCATTTTTCACATGCTGCCAACAGAGCACTCCAAACTGGGTAGTCAGAAGGTGGCATTTCCTTCATCATAATTATTGCCTTGTCCAAGTGACCAGCTCGACCAAGAAGATCTAACATGCACGTATAATGCTCTATGACTGGTTCAAGGCCATATTTTCTACTCATACTCCTTAAATGTATTAGACCCTCATCAACTAGACCAGAATGACTGCATGCAGTCAACACGCAAAGGAATGTCACTGCATCAGGAGAAATGTTGTCACATTGCATACGTCTGAAACAGTTCAGTGCTTCTTCCCCTCGCCCCTGCTGAGTATATCCTGAGATCAAAGAGTTCCACGTGACAACATCTCGAATTGAAAGCTCATCAAACATTTCTTGTGCTTTTCCTAATTCACCACACTTCACATACATATCCACCAATGCGGTGCCAAGAACAGTATCTTTCACTACCAAACCCTTCCCAACAATCTCATCATGAATTTGTTTGCCCTTATCAAGTGCTCCCATGATGCCACAAGCCTTCAGCATGCAAATGAAAGTGACCGAGTCTGGTGAAAAACCATCATGTTGCATAGCTTCCCAACACTTGAAAGCTTCTTCAACCTTTTCCAGGTGCACATAGCCTGCAATTAGTGCATTCCAACAGACTACATTTTTATCAACAACCTCATCAAACACTTGCTGAGCCTTCCATATGTCACCAAATTTTGCATACATATCAACTAACACAGATCCTAGGTCATTATATTTTGCGAACAAGCCTTTGTTCATAACCACAACATGAATTTGTTTTCCCTTGTCAATGATTGATGCACCACTACAGACCTTCAGGATGCAGACAAATGTAATAACATCTGGAAAGAGCCCTTCAATTTGCATTCTTCCAACACAGTTTAAAGCTTCTTCCACCTGCCCATGCTGAGCATATCCAGATATCAATGTGTTCCAAGAGATTGCATCTTCAATTAGAAGCTCATTGAAGACATCCTCAGCTTTTTCTAGCTCACCCCACTTGGCATACATATCCACCAAAGCATTTCCCAACTCAATATTATTTCCCAGCAGCCCCTTATTAACAATCTCATTGTGTAAATGTTTACCTTTGATTTTTTCTCCTACACTACCACAAGCCTTCAGCACACCAATGAAGGTGATGGCACTTGGACGGAGGCCCTCCCTTTCCATCTGCTCAAAACAGTTTAATGCTTCAACACACTGTCCTTGTTGAACATATCCGGTTATGAGTGCAGACCAGGAGACAACATCCCTCATCAGGAGATCCTCGAATACTTGCTTTGCTTTTTCTAGTGCACCACATCTTGCATACATGTCTACCAAAGCATTTCCAAGAGCAATATTGGTTTTCAGCAATCCTTTTGTCATAATCTCATCATGAATTTTCTTTCCTTTTTCCAATGATCCAGTAATACCACAGGCTTTAAGGACACATGATAATGTAATTTCATTTGGAGACAGGCCATCCCTTTGCATGTGCTCATAGCAGTTGAGGGCTTCTTCACCCTGCCCATGCTCAGCATATCCTGAGATTAAGGCAGACCAAGTGACTATGTCACGGAATGGAAGTTCATCAAACAGCCTTTGTGCTGTTTCCAGCTCACCAAGTTTGGTATACATGTCCATCAAGGCAGTGCCAACCATGGTATCTTTAGCCAAGAGGCCCTTGTTAACTATCTCTTCATGAATCTTCACGCCTTTTTCGAGTGATCCTGTACGGGCACAAGCCTTCAAGATGCAAGTAAAGGTTATAGCATCAGGAAAGAAGCCTTCCCTTTGCATCTGTTTGAAACAGTCCAACGCTTCCTCATCTTGCCCATTTTTTATGTATCCTGAGATTAACGCATTCCAAGAGACAACATTCTGAACTAAGAGTCCATTTAGTACTTGGTGTGCTTTTCCTAATGCACCACATTTGGCATACATATCCACCACAGCATTCCCAACCTCAACATTTCTTAACAAACCCTTATTGATGATCTCACTATGAATTTCCACACCCTTATCAACCGCTCCTGAACTACCACATACCTTCAAGATGCAAATAAAGGTGACTGCATTTGGAGAAAGGCCCTCTTTCTTCATTTGCTCAAAACAGTTGAATGCATCTTTAGCACAACCCTGTTGGGCATATCCTGCAATGATGGAATTCCAAGAGACAGCATCCCTAACAGGGAGCTCGTCCAGTACTTCTTGTGCTTTCGCTAGTGCACCACATTTGGCATACATACTGATCAAGGCACTTCCCAAGTAAGAATTCTTAGCGAGCAATCCCTGCTTTAGAATGCCCGCATGGACACTGATGCCCTGGCGTAGGTCTTTCTTTTTGGCACAAGCTTTGAGTAAGGCAAAAGTAGTAATGTCCAGATTGTTGTACATTCTGACATCACTTATACCATCCGTTTCCTCCCCCCTAATCTCTGCATGATCGGAACCCTGCCCCTTTTCTTCTCATGAGTTCTTGGCTAACCCGCAAAGGGTTGAACCCATCAATCCATAATTCTTCCATCGTGTTTGCATGGTGGAGCTCGGGGCATCTAGAGCTAGTGACCTGTGGAAAAGCCGGTTGCTATTATGACAACCACCACGGTGATGGTGATGGTGATGGTGAAGTAGGTGATTGAAGAGCCGTTGAGTTTACCTGATTGTGAAACCATTGCAAGGGATCCCTGAAATACTTCTTCCACAGGAGGTCTCTGTCACAGGACCTACGTGCTGCCATCTTATGCTAACCATGTTCTGGCTGGAAGTGTTTAGACCAGATTCAGCAGTACCCCCCTGAGATGAAGGAGGAGGTGTGGGATTGCAGAGAAAACATTTCTTAGAAGAATGAGGGGTATGCAGAGAATTATGAAAATAGTTGGGGCTGGTCCGGGGGGAGGGCATTTTCCCAATTATGAATATTATGGAAGAATACCAAAAATACCCCTAAATTGACAAATGCCAGGGGTATTTAGAAATAATTAGAAAATGTTGGGGAATGCTTTCATAAGTATTTATCGGAAAATGCTAAAAATGTCCTACATTTTTCCAAAAACTTGAGAATGTAGTGGTAATTTGTAAATCCATAATGCATACTTTGACGTTTTTCCTCTCCCTATGATTACAACAGGTTGACCCCTTAAGAGTCTCATTCAATCATGGTTGTAAACAGCCAAAACAAAATCCATTCACACCATCCAAAAGAATCTTCGTTGAATCACCAAAACAAAATGTATTCATGTCTCTTAAACAACTAAACTGGTACATACACTCAGTTTTTATAAATCCTTTCTTGTTCAAAGAATGGATGGCTCTCATAAACTTACATCTACAAGATATGAATGATCCTCTCTAACAAAGGCATGTCAGCATCTTCTAGGTGCTCTCCAAACTTGATAAGTTGTCTCATCATTTGTCCCCTCTCTAGAATTAAGATACATTTTATAGGCCATCCTATATTCATTACATATATATGGTGCA
This sequence comes from Azolla caroliniana, assembly GCF_043228905.1. NCBI lineage: Eukaryota > Viridiplantae > Streptophyta > Polypodiopsida > Salviniales > Salviniaceae > Azolla > Azolla caroliniana. The sequence continues at coordinate 15,423 of NW_028230629.1, forward strand.
TTAGTAATGCAATTCTCTACGTATGGTTCTCTTTAATTATTTGATCTACTAATAGCTAGGATATGCCACGTGAAAGTTGAGTGTCCAAGTAGTATATGCATTGGCTTGTCCCATCAACAGTTGCAAGTTCTAGTAATGTGTCATTTACAAAAAGGAGAATGGAGATCCATATTTTATTTTTCTGTCTATTCATCATTATAGATCACTCAAATCAACTTTGGTCAGCTTAGACAATGTGGAACATTCCAAGTTCAAATCAAATAAGTTGTTTAAATGCACCACATGCTTGTGTGTAAAGTATTGCTGATATAATGCCTAATGCCTTCAGTAGTATAGACCAAGTCTATACTAGAACACAAGAAATCCCATATTAACCACATAATAGAGTTACCTAAAAAAGGGCCTCAAGTTTCAAACACCTTTGAGACTTCACAAATCTATCCTGTAGTCATCTCATGTGGAGAGTAAATTCATTTGGATTAAATAATTAGTGCCTAGAACCACGCAAACCGTTCAATTACGCACAAAAAGCTGGCAAAGAGCAGACGTGGAATATCAAGGTTGAATCCAACTGGTGGTACCATTTGCTCATAAGATGTCCATTATCTTTCCACTAAAACTGGCAGTTCAAAAAACTTTTGCAATTTGTGACCTGTATTTGATATAGCAAACTCCACTTTCTTAAATATGCATGGTGCTTGCATTGCAAATTCATTTTTGGCCCTACCAGATTTCATGTTTTGTATCAAAGTTATTTTGGGTACACATTTAATATCAACACCCCTCTCAACTTCTATGAAGAAACATTACCCTGCACCATGTTGGGGTATGAAGAGTCGTTCAATTGATGTCCAATGAATCATTTTGCAAAAAAATATATCCAAAACACTTCGATCAAACGGATTTATCAGGAGTCCATTCCATTGTTGGCAGTCTTCTGTTGAGTTTCCGTCCAAGAGAGCATCACTGAAAGCTTTAGTGGTTATATTCGCTTTGTTTTTCTTCTTCTACCATTTTCTTCTTCACCTACTCTTCACCTACTTACCGCTTCCTCTACTGCTTTGCAAGGTTTTCCTCGATGAGTACATAAGTAGCCTTACCTCTGAATATTTGAAGCGAGATTAGCGCAACTGCACATGAACGACGTGATCAGAGAATTTTTAATCTGGTCAAAAACTGAATAGAGTTCACTAGACTACCCCAAGACAATAACATTTGACATGCTTGTCGACAAAGTCTAACAAGAAGGGAAGAAAAGTACAGCCAAATCTATATATGAGACTGCCCCCTCAATTGTCATGTTTTTGCTCTTTCAGGATATAAAATTCAGGGACTTGTTTTCAAAATGCCATTCTTTTTGCCAAAATACCACACTTATGTCTTTTTGTATTTCACAGATATTGATGCCTTGATAATGAGTTTGACTCATTATTAAAGGGCAGGGCAGGAGCTTTACAAATAAATTTGAGGTTTGCAGATGGCTTACATCCATGTGATTGCCTCACTAATTAGATAAAAAAATAGGTAAAAAGGTTCTTCCTTCATACTAATAATTACCTTATGCAGATGCATGTTTCTAACTGTCACTATCATCAATGCATATACATTTCTCTGCAGTTTCTTTCTTCCTTCTTTTGTTAGAGCCTTCAAGGTTTGGACGAACTTTGCTTTTTGTTGTTTTCTTATCTTGGTGAGGGGTACAAGCCTCTTTTGATGAGAGCTCACTTCCTACAATCTTGTTCAATGTGTCTAGAATATCTTTTCCAAAAAAATCAATCTTCCTCTTGCCCAATAACTCCTCAATCTGCAGTAAATCAACATTAAGCAATTAGAATACTAAGCAACCAATGGAAAGATCAAATTAAAATGAAATGTTGATAGAAGATTTCTCGCGGAAATGGAGTCACCATACCTTCTAAGTTATCCTTGTTTCTTCTTATGAAAAAACCAAATAAAGCATGCCTTCTAAGCTAAATTGGTTATAGTTTTGAAAAGGAATTCAAGTCGGATAGACACGCCAGAGCATCTATCACCCATGATGCCCTTTATTATAGCCATGTTATGCTCCCAAAGCAAGCGATAGCAGAAGGCTAGAAGGCATGAACTTGACTTTAATTTAATTTTAGGTTGGTGATTCAATCTCCTCATAATTCATTACATTCTCAACAGTGGACTGCGCTTGATAATGGCATCTTTGCTCTCTTTATGTTTCCAGTATTAGTGTTGTCATTCTATTATTTTACTTTTATCTTTATCTATCTAATTGCTGTCAATTGTTATTTGTTTATTTGTGATCTTTTCAATCTTTTCCAATGCTTCCACCATCCACGGGTGTAGGACATGTTCATTTGTCTTGTGGAGTATTTTCTTAGAGAAAACTCGAAATTCTCCACACAAACTGATTCCTAAGGGGTTCCAAATGTTAATAAATTTTAAGATGTTTAGAAGAAATAGAAATTCCTTATATACATGACTGTGTGTGGGCAGAAAACCCTTTCAAACTTGGATCAACCATCCTTGGACCGCACTAAGATTCTGATCTTGAAAATATGCAATACTATACACTGATTACACTCACATGCTTCGCCAGGTATTAGAGGCTTAGAAGTTCTTAGAACCATGCAAAGAAAAGAATGGTTCAAAAGACAAGAAAATACTTTAGACAGTGGATAACTAGCCATTTGCGTTAGATTGACTGCAAGGCTAGGAATAAACATTTTGTGGTTTACATGAAAATGGTGGTAATGGAACAACCTATCTTAATGCATCATGTTAGAATAGAATATATCTGCTGCTGAGAAGGCCCGAATTAGTATAACACCCTGTTATACAGTTTTAGAAAGAACTGAAGCATCACGCCTACTAAAATAGCCTATCATGGTCTGTATTCTGAAACTTCCACTACTAGCTTAGACATAATCTCTTTCAGCATTTCCAATCACAAATTATAACCATAAGTCAATGTCACTTTAAGATAATGCTAAAGAACAAGGAAAACCATCTCAATGCATAGTGTTAGAATAGAATATATCTGCTGTTGAGAAGGCCCGAATTAGTATAACACCCTGTTATACAGTTTTAGAAAGAACTGAAGCATCACCCCTATTAAAATAGCCTATCATGGTCTGTATTCTGAAACTTCAACTACTAGCTTAGACATAATTTCTTTCAGCATTTCCAATCACAAACTATAGCCATAAGTCAATGTCACTTTAAGATAATGCTAAAGAACAAGGAAAACCATCTCAATGCATAGTGTTAGAATAGAATATATCTGCTGTTGAGAAGTCCCGAATTAGTATAACACCCTGTTATACAGTTTTAGAAAGAACTGAAGCATCATGCCTATTAAAATAGCCAATTGTGGTCTGTATTCTGAAACTTTGACTACTAGTTTAGACATGATCTCTTTCAGCATTTCCAATCACAAATTAAAACCATACATCAATGCCACTTTAAGATAATGCTAAAGAACAAGTAAATCCTTACTTGTGTAAGTGAGGTGGGTTTCTGTACACACAACTGAGCAATCTGCTGAGTTGAGAGGATTGAATATGGAAAGACTTGTCCATGTTTCAATGCCAATTCTTCACGCAAGCTATAGAGTTCTTTGGCCATATCTGAATCTAAAATCTCTTGTAAGCCACTGCCTATGTGGATGTCACAGGATCCTTTGCCTTCTCTCAATTCAAAACTGATTTTCCTTTTCCCTGTCAACGATCTGACATCTTAAGGTGTATTACGGCAAATATGCTTAATTCAAAGATTGGTATCATTTATTATCCCCTGCATACCATGTAATAGTGACTGCCAAACTGTTCCCAATGAGACATATGAATTGGTTGCATATGCAGTATGCTGAAACACCTCCTTCTGAAATCAATGAAAATAGTTAAAATTTCTGCCCCAACAATCAACTGATTCAAAAGAGTCTCAATAGGCAAAATTTTAGACTTTGGGCATGACTATACAAAAACAAAGAAAAAAACAGTGCAAACAAACATATGACTATATAATCTCTAACGAGGGCACAATGGCAATATAGTTGGTTTTCCGAACTCAGTTTTGGGTTTATATTATGGGAGTTGATGGTGTTCTAAACACACAATCAGATCAGTCTTCTTTCCACAGAACATGTAGTTCTTTACAAGTACTCGAGGAAGATAGGTCAGAATATCAATGAAAAATATCCTATTTTGAATCCATTCTTTTAGTGATGCTTATTTTTGGATGTTTATCCAATAGCGACAATGTACCACGCCAAGATACTAACACAAATCAAACAAAATTTAACTCATCTTTAATCAATTTGATAGACAACTGGTTTTCCAATTGATACCAGGGTCATTGTTCGGTAAAGATACAAGAGCAACTTTATGGGTTGATGGATCTTTAGCTTTCAGGCCCTAACTCATTGACATGCACGCACATTCACACTAGGGAGTGATTGTTACCGCACGTCTCCCTAAACTTCTTGCATTTCAGTTCATTAACCACAAGTTTATTGAAATGATTAAATTATTTATTCTACTTATATTTTATATTTGACCATCAACTATATGATGAAATTATCCATATTACTGTTTATTTCCGTAAGACTACTGGCTTCTGGAAAATCTTCCACCGATTTAAATTTGTAAGCTCCAAGTTGCTAGTAGTTATTTTTCAATAATATGGAGATTCTATTTTATTTGTGTCTTAAACGAGAAATAATTTTCTGAAAGAAAATGTGTTAACATTGAAGTGATATTACTATTGACATTCGAAGTGTATGATTAGCAGGGAGTGCCTAATGTTGGATGTCAGCGCTTATTGACATAGTAAAGAAACGAAGGTACCAGAAAACCATCTAGAAGTAGCTGAACTATTATCTGCTCCACTTCATGCTTTTTTAAATCTTTTCTGAGCTCTATATCTGGTTGCATTTGTCCTGGAAAAAGATAATCACTCTGAAGTTAAATGTCAAAAAGTAATAAAATTGTAAAAATGCCAGATTTACCCGCAATTTCTCTAGAATACCAGATTTTGGTGATCGAGTTTTCCATAGATCTACCAGCTGTAACATTGTTACCTTCTTATCTCCTTCTTCAACCTCTTTCACAGTCATCACGATAGATTGCGCATGAGCTACAAAAATATCATAATTCCATTCATTCAGAATCTCAAACAAATGAAAAGAAAATGAATTTACGATTATATGCACCTGTAACATCTTTAATGACAATGTCACCTCTAACTGCACAGTTATCACACATGCCTGGTCATGGAAACAAACAAATATTTAGTTATAAAAGAACATGTGCATCACCTGATGTACACATGCATTTGATGGGTAGGAACATCAAAAACGAATTGTTTTACCATTACACTCCTGCATCTGTTCTCCAAAATGCTTGAAGAAGGCTGCACGTCGACATTCACGCTTTGACTGCATGTAGGTTTTCATTCTTAGTAGATTATACCATCAGAAATACTAGCACTGATCAAAGTTAATAATAGGAGCACCAATAATGGATAACATAGAAATATACCTGACAGAACCGAACCATATTATAAATGTTCTGCAATCCTGCATATTCATGAAAGACCATGCTGCTCTGTGGAGCAAAAAGCCAGAATTATTACAGAACACTGGCATGAGCATGACTTTACTTTTCTGAGTAAAGTTAAAAGACTGAAAAGCAAGTAGAGGAGGAGAAGAAGACACTTCAAACCATCAGAGGTGAGAGTTAAAAAGGTTTTCCAGGAATACCCATTTTCAGAGCAATCGTAGATAGAATGGGAGGTTAACTTTTGGTTCGGTTTTCACAAGTTGTGCCAATCAGTGAGCTCTGCTATACATGATTTCATGCAGCCTTGAACAGTTGTAACGTAAGGATTTCCTTTAATGCTCCAGAAATCACATATATCAAATGATCTATAAATGCCTTTACTATGTCCTTCCTACTTGCTTTCCTTTTCTTTTTTTCTTTTTTATTGAAGAGAGGGAATATTTTGAAATGCGATTATTATAAGAATACACATTACTTTGCATTCTTCTTTCAGATATCACACTAAAAATGAAATTCTTTAGGATTAGATGGTATTTGTCTGTACATACATGACGAGGAAGATCAGCTGGTCTGTAGAAAAGGAGACAGTGTGATGGAAGACCATCACGACCTGCACGACCACTTTCCTGTTATCACATTCTTCAGTAAACAGTGACCAAACAGCATTGCATCAAATGAATATTTTATGAAATGAAGATAACCTGATAATAAGTTTCCAACGACTTGCTCAGGCTATGGTGGATAACAAATCGCACTGGAAAAATTTTCATAGAAATGGAAGGCAATGAACTGAATCTAAATGAAACCATCTTTACAATACTTCTTAGGTTTGTAAAGTGACAAAAAATCATTGAACTCACCATCAGGTTTGTTTATCCCCATACCAAATGCCACCTGTGAAATTGCCACCATGAGAAACAACCACAGAATCGGATGTCTGATCTTTGTTAAGAATTTACCTACCGTGCCAACAATCACTTGCAACTTTCCACAACTCCACCTGAAATTAAGGTCTGATCAGATATACAAATCAACAAGCACTTAAAAAGACCAACATGACAGAATTAATAGCAGATCAATTTCGCACTAAATTTGAAACCTCTCAAGCTTTCTCCTCTCTCAGAGTGAAAAGTTCTTGAAAAAGTAACAAAAGGGGGGGAGAGCAACAGGAATCCTTCACAATCGTAGCAGACGTTAACTGAAGAATTTTGTGCTCCAAGAATACCCCCATGAGCTGTATTTTGTATCTTGGTCTGGTAACCATCAAGATCTTTGGATCAAGCTCATCCATCACATATGGCATCAACATCTGACAAGTTTCTAGGGTTGACTAAATATAGCAAGATACGGTGTAACATTGTGCATCTTGGAATAGAAAAGTTTCTTGAGCAGGTTAAATCTAGCAAGATACGAAGTTAAAGGTACAAAGTTCTGACCACGATCCACCAAGCTTTAGAGTTACAGGTGACCAGTTTCAGGCAAGGTTCCCACTCATCTGGGTTCTGGGTCTCCTGCTCATCATGGTTTGTACTAGTATATAGGTTCAGCTCTGGATCAAAATTTAAAACAAATTGTAATAACCTCAAATGTACTGCACAACTTTCGATACCTAGTATCAGCAAACAATTTGGGAACGTTCTTTCAGGTATTTACCTGCAGGGATAAGTTTCTCTTTCCATTTAACTATCTTCCTGGTCGATCGATAAACCTCTCTGTATCTTAATGATATGGTCAACCTTGGGCATGAGCATTTCTTTGAATTATTTCACAACGGTCAACCTCCTTGAACTTTTCATACTAGAAAAACAATTTCATACAAGATCCCCTTCAAAATGGTGTATCTTAATCTGAAGATTCCTAAAAACAATAATACTAGTCCATTTAATTGTGTACAGGTAGATACCAAATTAACACAATTGTATGTACCGAGTATGTACAACTGCACGTTGATTAGCTTCCATATCAGCATGATAAAATGCTGCTAAAATTCCCTGCTCCCGAAGTTCTTTTGCAACCTAAATCAGAAATGGTTCGATGGAACACTTTTCAAGCATGTCCCCGTGCGAAGTTCATGTGTGGATTTTCATAATATTGCAACCAGTATTACCTGTTCACATTCCTTCCGAGAGTAGCAATACACTATACCAGAGTCTTCTTTCTTATATGACTGTTTTATGAAATCTACAATTTCCAAATTAACAGTCTGGGCATTTGATGACTTCTCACGCACCTAATATTATAAATTCAGATTTCAGTGAGCAAAGTGAATACAATGAATAATAGAACTTTAACATTTTCACATATAATCAATAATTATTCTTTCTAAAGTAAATATATACAGTTGTACATATGCAAACACATCCACTATAATGTTCATTAATCATATACACACTACAATTACCGATGTGTTTTAATTTTGTGTTTTATTTCCTAGTACATTAATTTTTACTTGTTTATGTTTCACACTAAACATCTGAGAAGAACTATAGAAAGAAGAAGAAAAAAAAGACATTCAAAGTCTTCTAATAGGCCAAATTGGGCTATAAGACCAAACAAGAGATTACATCTTCAAATGTTGTCTCATCTTTGAGGGCAACAAACCAAAATAAATGGAACTAAATAAAAATAGAAGTGAATAGAGAATCCCATTGTCTATAAATATAAGATTCTCAAGTCGGATAGATTGCAATTTTTATTTTTGAAAAATCTCTCGAATAGGTCAGTCCAGAATGGACAGATCACCAAAGCAAGGGAAGCACCTGCAATGGTCTGTAAATGACAATGGTGGGGGATCATGGTCCATGAGGTTAGAGATTATGTGTGCAACAAATTGCTATTGCCTGATCTATTGTAACCCCTTTGCAATGTCCTGGTTTGATGCCCACTTCTTGTTGAAGCTAGCGTGCTGGAAGATCAAACAGTTCCACCACACAGTGCATAATATGCTTCCAGCTCACGAGCCAGAGTGAGAATGCTAAACTATCTCCTTCAGGTAGCAACATGTTGGAGCTCATCAAAGACTCGAGGACATTTGTCTGATTTTGGTTGGTATGGTGGAATGACGAGATGATGAACTACATTTGAGTGTCTTCAGGCAGCTGACACAAGACGCAATGTGTATTATCTCTATTCTAACTTCCATTTGGATGGTGGATTTATTGGGTTGAGAGTGAGAGTGAGTTAACCATAGGGTGCTAGAGGCCACTGTCCAATATTCTTCTCCTCCTCCTTTGGCTATCCTCCTGAAATTCAATTATGTTGGAGTCTCCTCTTAGATTTCAATGCTCTATCCCATAATCTTGTATCATCATTGTGGCAATTCTTGAGCTATTGAGGCTATAGTGTAATATTTGTAGTTGATGCACATTAACATAGCATGATCAAAACGATTTGACAACATCATGCAGCCTTGTACAAGTGAACATCTGCAATGTCTCCACCCAAAAACTCTCTACACCATAAAGGAGAGAAAAGTATCCGTGTGCAGAAGGATCAGTAATTTCAAACCTCGAATGTTTATCATCTGAATCTAGCTTTGATTTTATGATATTCATCAAAAGGTTCAGAATATAATTTTATTTGTTGCATTGTTGTAGAATATTTAGCATAAAATACACGTAGAATGTGTATGCAAGTATTCTAACTTTTTTTAAATACTTAGAATAAGTATTCTACAGATAAAATACATTAAATGCGTATATACTTAGAATACATGTACAATACTTTAAATACGTAGAGTACATGTAAAATATGTTAAATACTTCTTAAACTTTGAACTTTTTTTTCAAAAAAATAAAATATTAAAATTTTAAAGCTTTTTTGAAACATCAAATACTTGCTAAATAAGTAGAATACGTAGAATGTGTGAAATTTTGAAAAATGACAGTTCTAAAACATTGAATACGTGTAAAATATTTCAGAGTATTCTAAAACATATTCTAGACATAGAATATGCATTTTTTTAACTATGATTTGTTGTAAAATGTATACGTAGGAAAATAAAAAAGATCTTTCATAAACTGTTACTATGAACACTCAACAAAAGTTAAAGATCAATCAAAACAGTTCTTAAAATTTTCACCTCATAAAATAGATTGGGCCTGTTGACTGAGCTGACAAATCTGACGCACTTTGTCATTTGAAGCATTTCCCTTAAATCAAATTGAACCCTTGCAGTTGCTGTAGCCTTTCTACAGAAGCATCCATAATTTGTGAGCAACTAACATTATAAAATGCTCAAATAATGAAGAAGAAAACCCCCAAACAAGCTGTTTTTTGAATCCAGTCCACAATATATACATTGAAATATAATAACTTCACTATAGATGGCAATGAATATTGAAAACTTTCATGCTTTAAACTCCGATCCATGGAGCCAACAGCCATCTTAAAGCATGGAAGAAAAGACAGTTCAGAGATAAATACAAGCAAGAAAAAACAGGGAAAATGCTTAAAGTTGCAAGACAAGGGAGACAAGTATGGAGGAGAGGGACAGTGAACTATGCATTATGGAGGGGAGTGACCACTGTAAAAATTCACGAAGAACAATTATGAAAGAATGGAGAACTTGGAGAATAATGCCTCACACTATACAATGTCCCGAACCTCATTCCCACACCCCATACAATGTGAATATATTGTAATTTTTCCTATATTGAGTATTAACACAGCTGCAGTGGCACTCAAACTTAGACCTATGTTGGGTGAACATCTAGATATTCTTGAACATGCCATCTTGCAAACCATTTTCAGATATCTTGGACCCAGTTGGATGAGAGAAATTGTTTTTGTGGTAAGAATCCAAATTCTAATTTAGCCTTGGTGAGCTCATTTTGGGGCATATTCTCTACTATTCATACATATAAACTCTTGGAAGAGCATAAAATTAACTCTCTCGTGTTTCCTTCAGTTTCTAGAAGCCATATTGGGTTGCTCTCTTAACCCCTAAATGATGGCATAGAAATATTTTTTGTGCTTTCTCTGTTTTGTTCCATGAGCTTTCTGAAATACTGCCTCCCCAAACCTCAGTTTCATAAATCACCAATCCATCCATGCATGTAATACTCTTGCTTTAATCTCCCATCATTGGTTTGTGCTCAAGTGGCACATGTTCTCGATTTCATAGTTTTCAGTTTTGCCCACTTCCATTCTCCTAATTTGACAATTGTTCCAAGTGACTTAACTAGATATGTCAACTCTAAGTTAATCGAAACTGTAAATCATTTCTATTGCCTCATCTCCATGGTACAATACTAGCTGACGACTTTCAGGCGTGGCTCCTAGTTAAGACACTTGTTAGAAAGAAAGAAGTATTGTGGAGATTTGGGAGGTGAGGGCAGGCATCCAGGGGCGTGACTAGGTCTAGGTGGTAAAGTCCTTGATGAGCATGTTGTCTATAAGTTTTGCTATTTCATGGATAAAGTGGGGTGAGGTTGGTGGAGAGGGTGAAGGTGATCATAGTGATGTGTTGTTGGCAAGGGTTATAGCAAGGTAAGTGTGGTTGACACTGATTGGGACGGGTGGCATTGTAAAAGTTTTGATAGTTCAGGTTTCTTTCCTTGTGCCCATGATTCTATGCATGCAATTGGAAAAGGTAAAAAGCCACCACAATATCAATGCATTATGTATTCTCTCTCATTTTGTTCAAGTTTGTGCATGTATAACTAAGATGATCATTGAAGAAAGAGAGAGTTTCTTTGACTTACAGTCAGAGCAATCATTGGAACCTTTGGAAATTGCTTTTTTAATATGCCCAAGTTTTTGTAATCTGGTCGAAAATCATGACCCCATTGGCTACAACAGTGTGCCTCCTACAGTCATTTTGGAAACAATTAAGCATGATCATATATCAAGTATTGCCTATTAACAGCCTGAAGACAATGATGATTTCAATAACAAACTTACATCAATTGCAATAACAGAGAGACGACCGGCATGATTGCATTTCTCTAACTTTGACATGAAACGTTTGCTCTTTGCTATTTTCTCAGGTGTTACATAAAGAAGTTTCACTTCTCCTTCTCCTTTCTCAAGAGACTTATATATTTCTTTCTCTTCTTCTTTTGATGTGACAGAAGTGAGCATTGAAGCTGAAATGCCGAGGGTTCTGAGTCCCATGACCTATAAAAAAGGAGAATAAGAGCAATGCATTCTACATATCTAATAAAGCGCTTGCTACACAAAATAATACATGAAGTCTATAGGAATACTTGATCTTGTATTAGTGAAAGCAATGGGCTAATAATAAGTGTTGTTCCACCACGGAGAAGAGCAGGAATTTGATAACACAGACTCTTGCCACCTCCAGCAGCCATTATGACAATGACATCTTTGTCACTCATTATCGCATTGATTATCTGACATATAAGTAGAATTTGATTTCCTGCTTAAAATTATTCGCACAACTTCAATATATAGTCAAAGTAGCATACTTCTCTTTGATTGGCACGAAAAAAACGTAGTCCAAATATATTCAGAAGAATATCATTGGCCTCCTTATCCCATGAAAAAGATTGTTTCCAATATTCCTCTGATTCTTCCACTGCATCTTCAGATCTGCTCGCCTTAACATCTTCCTCTCGAACATCAACAAAGGCATCTAATAGGTTCTGTAACTCAACCTTTTGTTCTAAAAGTTTTTCTTGACGTTCAATTAATGAATGTATCTGATCTGTCATGGAAAGGGTTGAATCCCTGTCAATAATTATTTATATACGTATATATGGAAATAACATCAAAGTGCAATAAAAACTCGCTGTATCTGCCACCAGGACCTACAGTGCTTAGTGGACATGGAGCCATTTTATCATGGTCATTGATGTAGTTAAACTCGTCTCACAACTTACATTAGAACCATGGATAAGAAGTCTTATATATATATATATATATATATATATATATATATATATATATATATATATATGCTCTTACTATGTGACCAAAACCCTATTTCAGACAAAATTCAATATTTTGGGAGCTTTTCATCTTGGCAAATATCGACAAGTAACAGAAATAGAGCGGGAAAGCTCAATGACGGGAAAATTAGACTGTCTCTCCAAAAATTCAAAACAGATCACATATAAGAAGTGCAAGGGAAATTTCAACCAGCCAAAGGAAAGTTAATGCAAGCGAAGAAAGAAGTATGGCAAGATCCCGTTGAAGAGGGAAGATGAAAAACTGGAGATCATTGCTACAAGCATCAACACTAAATGAATGGATTGACGCTTGAGATAAGCAAGAAATTACGATGAAGTTTTCGCAGGTTTGGAGATTCTGAGAAAGAGATTTCATAGGACTTCCTCTCGTTCATCTAGGAGACTGATCTTCACTTTACAAGAAAGTGAAGCATGTCACTCTTAAGCATGAAACAAGGAAGGATAAGATCCAAGTTCCTCGACAAGTGAAGTAGCTATAAGGTTGCCAAGATTTGAAAAGCAGATGCATCGCTTGCCTACAACTTAACAACAGTGTCGAACTTGTGCAGAAGGTCCATGTCAATGAGGGAAGAGGAAACAATAGAAGATTACTTTGGTAAACCTATACCTAGTTAGATGTTAGATGTAAAATACAGAGGCATGTTAATCCACAGTCCTAGCTCCATCAATATTGAAAACCTCCAGTTTCCATTAATGTGCACATACTCCTAATGCACCTCCGTGAAGTGAATTTCATTGATTTTGGATGCCAACTTCAGTTCCCATACGCCTTCTTCAAAGCATTAACTGGATGTAAATAAAACTTCTTTCTTTCTTTCTTTCACATACACTCAGAATTCGTATGCTGCGGTTTGGCATCAATTCTTTGACAGAGTTCTAATCTATAAACTTTCTTTTACATTTACAGAACCCCCCGGCAATCATCTCTAAACAACTTCTTCTCCTCCTCCTCCTCTTCCGTCTCGGAGTGAAACAAGATGATGTAGCAGTTGTACTGTTAAAAACAAAATAAAAATGGGAAGGTACAGGATGATCATAAACATACCTTGCACCTGGTTGAGCTCCTGCTCCACCAGCCGCAATTGATCCTCCACCTCCTCTGCCATGGCTTCCTTAGGTGGAAGGGGGGCAGAGCTAACGAAGAGCGTCATCAGAGCAGAGCATGGCTAGTTATATATATACTACATATGTTGTGGAGGGACCCAAGAGGCCTGCCCTAGCTACAGATAGCTAGGCCTTTCTTCAAATGGCCCGGGGGTCTCCCACAAGCCTGCGGAATGATGTGACTCGATCCACCTCCCCATGCATCACGCTCCACTCTTCCGTAACACGTCTCGCCTCTGGAGCCCTTCGTTATTTTCAATATGAAGTGCATATGAAGTAGTACCCAAGGTCTTTCCATGATTTGCTTCGAGTATGTCAAAGTTATGATCAACAATTGAAAGAAGCTGTTATTCGGTGAAGCATATGGAGTATCGACGTCATATACCATAAATCCAAGCTATAATAATTGTGGATCGGTCATGAACCAACAACCAACATACTTGCAATGTCTGATTCATCAGGTTCCCTCATATCATTATTCTAATTTTTGGAGTTATAATGATGTCTATGAAGGTGATTCCAGAGACAAAGAAGAAGAGGTGATGAATGTGGAGTTCCCCCATATAGTTCATGAGGACAACCATGATATAAAGAATGATGATGTGAAAGATGAATCCAAGGAGATTGTTATGAGATGCGATGTTATGGATGGTGATACCAATGTACATCATGTTGAGGACATTATTGATACAACAAGCGATATGGTGGTTGATGATGAATATGTGCAAAGATGAAATGGAAGCTGGTGAGCGAGATGGATCGATGAGCCGGTGAGCTGGGGAGCCGGTTAGCCAGATCCATCAGTAACCGGAAGCCTAGTAGCAGCTAGACTACTAGGGAGTTAATACTCTCGTAGTTAGTGTCAGACGCTCGAGTGAGCATTGAAGTACAATGTACTTCTATCAGTCCATATGGACTTGTATAAAAGTGTTTGTTGAACACATACTATGTACAGAGTGTTGATATAATTTTTAAATAGTGATTCTTGTTCTGCTCTCTCTCTATCTCTCCCGCGTACTGTTAAGCTCTCCATTAAACCTGTTCTCTGTTTTCTGTTTTCTATTGCTTCCGCATGTTATTTGTTTTTACATGGTATCAGAGCGTGAGGGTTGAGAAGCTCTGCAGCCTACATTCGCTTTCGCAAGAAGAAAACCTAACCGTTGTAAAGAACAGGAAAAGCAAAATGGATAGAGGAATGGCTAGCTCGCTCCCGGTGGAGAAGCTCGACAGAACCAACTACGCATCTTGGTCTTACAAGATGCACCAGTACCTGCTTGGGCATGGGTATTGGAGCTATGTTGATGGAGCTAACAACACAACACCTAATGCGACACACAAGGACTTCCCAATGTGGGAACAATCGATAAGCAGAGTGATGTACTACTTTGCGTCCAATGTCGGAGACCAGCTGCTGAGCCATATCCGAGATGCCAAGACGCCAAAAGAAGCTTGGGGAAACCTGAAGAAGGTTTTCGTCGCAAGCACAACGGCCAGGAAGCTGCAGCTCAGGCAGGAGCTCAGCAATGTCCGACAGAAAAATCTGTCTATGGCCGATTACACGGCCCGAATCAAGGAAATTTGTGATTCACTCACCTCCGTCAATGTAAACGTCGAGGAGAACGAGATGGTGCAAGTGTGCCTTGGTGGGCTAGCGTCCAGGTTCAGAGCTTTCCGAACGGTAGTTTGTATGAGGGAGAATACACTGTCTTTTTTCGACTTATAGTTGATGCTCCTTGTAGAGGAGAACCACGCCGGTGCGTCAACAAGTGCACCCACCGACAACCGGATGCTGTACACGGAGGCAGATCGGCCCCGTGGGCGTGGTGGACGAAGCGGGTCAGCACGCAATGGAGGCGGTCGGCAAGGGCAAGACCAACGACACAGAGACCGTGCCGACAACAGTTTTGGGACCTCCACAACCAGGGGGAGTCAAGGCGGTGCCAGAAGCCGACAAGAAAAATCCGCCACAGAATGCTGGTACTGTGGTAAAAAGGGCCACAGAGAAAGCGAGTGCTAGAAGAAGCGCGCTGATTTGGACAGATCCGGATCCGGCAAAACTGGTCGGGAGAACCGACAATACTCGCACTATGCAGAAGGATCGGGAGGATCGGGAACCGGAAAAGCCGGTAAGGGGCCAACCTTGGTGATGAAGCACGAGGCTAACTTGATGAAGAAGACCACTTCCAAATCAGAGGAAGTGTGGTACGTTGATTCCGGTGCGTCAAATCACATGACGAACCACAAAGAGTGGTTCTCCTTCCTGGAGAAACCGGAACAACCGAGAGTTGTCGAAATTGGAGACGACAATCCTCACCCAATCGTGCATGTCAGAGAAGTTCCCCTGAGCCACGTCGGACAGAGGGGGAAGCCGATGAACGTATTACACGTTCCGACTATCACAAACGTGGTGTCGGTCGGACAGATCGTCGACCAGGGAATGCAGGTGCGGTTTACGCAACTCGGGTGCTTCATTGAGGAGGAGGGCCAGATTATCGCGCAAGGGCGCAGAGATGGGAGGATGTTCATCCTTGACACCAATGATGTCGGCACTGCCTTGTTCGCCAAAGGACAGAAGGTCGAATCAGACATCGACCTGTGGCACAAGCGGATTGGCCACGTCAATTACCGAAGGCTTCAAGACCTGCAGACGAAACAAGTTGTTTTCGGTTTGCCAAAGTTCATGTTAGGAAATAGGTCCCTCCGGATGGGAAGTGAGAAGAACAATGTTGGTTGTTATGAGCAACTCAGCTGAGGCCGAAACTGGATGTGGAGTACCCAGCAACGGAAGACTTGGTAAGAACCGGATGTGGAGTACCCGGCAACGGAAGACCCGGTGAGAATCGGATGACGAGTACTCGGCAAGGAAGATCCGGTGAGAACTGGATGTTGCAGGCCCGGTGAGAACCTCTCACTGGATGAAGGGACATATATGTAAATATGTTCAAGAGAGCCCACTAGGGCTATATTTTGTAAATAGCCGAAAGTCATATTAGTATAAATATGACCTAGGGCAAACTCTGTTGTGTTGTTGTTTTTTGTGTGTAACGACTATACAGAGAGAGGATGAGAGAGGAAGAGGTTGTTGCCTCTGTTGTAACCGCCTGGTGGCGAAGCGAGGGAGCAAGAGGTCGTTGCCTCTGTGCCCCATTGTTGTAATCTTGATATAGTGATATTTTGCAGTCTGAGGGCTGCTGTGGTTTTTCCCATAATTGGGTTTTCCACGTTAACCTTCGGTGCACTCTCTTCTTTACTGTTTCGTGTGTAGATACATCTCTCCACATCCCTGTTTTCTGTGATTGATCCGATGTCTCGGTTGTGGCCGGGGAGCGTATTTCTATCAAATTGGTATCAGAGCGAAAACGACACAGAAAAATGGACGATTCGTTGGGAGGCATGTTCAAGCTCACCGGCTCCAACTATTCAGTGTGGAAGTCGAAGATGAGGGACATGCTCGTGGTTAAAGATCTTTAGTTTCCGGTTCAGTTCGGGGACAAAGAGACCGGACAAAATCGATGCCACGATATGGGAGGTGATGCACATGAAGACAACGACGTACATACGGTGCTTCATCAACATGAGTCTATACAACAACTTCAATGAAGAGAGCAAGGCTCATGAGCTCTGCGAGAAGATCGACATTATGTTTCAGAACAAAAATGTTGTTAATCAGGTTTCGGTATTTCGGAAGCTAGTAAGACTCCGGTACCAAGATGGCTCCAGCATGGCGAAGCACATGAATGCCTTCCAAGGGCTGATCCACCAGGCAATATCATTGGAAGTACCTCTCGCCAATGAGGTACTGGCACTACTCCTACTCGGTTCCCTCCCAGATAGCTGGGAGACGTTGGTTGTCACTTTGGGCAACGCCGGGCCGGAAGGGAAACGGTTATCCCTAACAAGAGTGAAGTCGAGCTTGCTAGATGAGGAGGCGCGTCGGAAAGACAAGGATACGAACTCCGACTCCAAAGCGCTCATTACCGAATCGGAACGCGGAAGACAAAGGAACCGTAGTTCCCAGAACCGGGAGAAGTCGGGGACACGGTCAAAGTCAAGGGGGAGGCCTACCTGCTTCTATTGCGGCAAGCCGAGACACTTCCAGAAGAACTGTCGGCACTTCCGAAAAGACAAGGAAACCGATGGTACCGATTCGAAGCGGACACCGGATCGGAGGGGAACGGACCGGAAGGGAACGACGGCAATCGCGGCAAGTGAAGAAGAGTTGATGCTCATTACCGAGGAGAGTGAGCTAAACCTTGCCGGCGACGAGATGACCTGGGTGGTCGACTCCGAAGCGTCATTCCACCTTACCTCGGACCGGAAATGCTTCTCATCCTACTCAACCGGTGATCACGACTGTGTCTGGATGGGGAATGAAGGTACATGCCGAATTGTTGGCATAGGAGACATGTGGTTGACAACACCAACCGGATGCAAGTTGCTGTTGAAGGATGTCCGACATGTTCTGGAGGTTCGTCTGAACCTGATATCAGCCGGTTGGCTAGATGATGAAGGCTACACGGGTAGCATCCGGAACGGTGTTATGAAGTTCAACAAAGGGAGCCTGATTGTGGCTCGGGCCCGTAAGGTCAACACGTTGCACCTAATGAATGCCCGGTTATGCCCGGAAGAAGTGAACGTGGCTTCCGACATTGCCGGTGAGGTGTGGCACAAGAGGCTGTGTCACATGAGCGAGAAGGGGATGAAGAGGCTTGTAGATGACAACCTCATTCCAGTGAAGAACGTGCACTTGGAGAAGTGCACTGATTGTCTAGCCGGTAAACAAAACCGGACCTCCTCCGATCGAGGCGACCGATGAGACGTAATGCACCACTGGAGATGGTGCATACTGATGTGTGTCAAGTGGACACGAAGTCACATGCCAGATCGCAGTACTTCGTGACGTTCATAGATGACCATAGCCGGAAGCTGTGGGCCACACCGTTGAAGACGAAGGATCAGGTGCTATCTGTCTTCAAAGAGCTCCACGTGAGAGTGGAAAGAGAAATCGACCGGAAGCAGAAGGCGGTTCGAGCAAATAACGGAGGTGAATACCAGGGGCAGTTCGAGGAGTATTGTCGCTCGAAGGGAATCCGGCTCGAATTTACCGTGCCGAAGACGTCAGGACTAAACGGGTTGGCCGAGAGGATGAACCGGACCATAATGTAGAGGGTCCGGAGTATGCTAGCGCATGCAAAATTACCCAAGACGTTTTGGGCTGAGGCGCTATCGACAATGATGTATGTGATAAACAGATCACCCTCAGTGCCCTTGGATGGAGACACACCGCAGAAGGTGTGGACCAGTAAGGAAGTGTCCTACCGACATCTGAAGGTGTTCGGGTGTCTCGCGTACGTGAATGTTGCTAAGGACCGGAGAGGAAAGTTGGATCCAAAGACCCGGCCATGCATATTCCTTGGATACGACGATGATGAGTTCGGCTACCGAGTGTGGGATCCGGTTGACAAGAAGGTTTTCCGGAGCCGAGATATTATCTTCATGGAGGACAAGACTCTTGCCGACTGAGAGTCGGAGAAGAAGATAATGAACTCCAATGAGATTCGGACACACCCGGCTAAGAGCCAGTTGACACTCGAGGAACCAGCCGGTTACGGTGAGGATACCGAACCGGTAGAAGAAGAAGTAGAGGAAGCTGAAATCGGAACCGGCCAAGACCCCGAATCGGATTCGGATGAAGAACAAATAGTGGAGCCGGTTGCCGAAGGCCAAAGACAGAGATATCCTCTCAGAGAGAGAAGGCCCCCCTGAAGATTTCCGAATGCAGAGCATGTGCTGCTAACCGATGAGGGAGAGCCGGAAAGCTTTGAAGAAGCGAAGGATGACACCCACAGCCGCAAATGGTTAAGTGCCATGCAGGATGAGATGGATTCCCTGCATGAGAACCATACGTACGAATTGGTGGAGTTGCCGAAAGAAAAGCGGGCACTCCGAAATAAGTGGGTGTACAAGTTGAAACTGGGAGATGCCGGCAAACCCTCGAGATACAAAGCCAGGATCGTGGTGAAGGGGTTCCAGCAGAAGAAGGGTGTGGACTTCGACGAGATATTTGCCCCGATAGTAAAGATGACTTCCATCCGAACGGTGCTGAGCATAGCGGCAAGCATGGACCTCGAGGTAGAGCAGCTGGACGTGAAGACGACATTCCTTCACGGTGACCTCGAAGAGGAGATCTACATGCAACAACTGGAAGGATTTGTGGAGAAAGGGAAGGAGCACCTGGTTTGTCGGTTGAAGAAGAGCCTGTACGGACTGAAGCAGGCTCCCCGACAATGGTACCGAAAGTTTGACTCCTTCATGACCGACCAAGGGTATCACAAAACGCAAACCGATCATTGCGTGTTTGTAAAGAAGTTTGAAGGAGGCGACTTCCTGATACTCCTTCTGTACGTGGATGACATGTTGATCGTCGGACGAGACCAAGCCAAAATATGGATGTTGAAGAAGGCTCTAAACCGAACTTTCTCAATGAAAGACTTGGGCCCAACAAGATAGATACTGGGGATGCACATCATCCAGGACCGGTCAAAGAAGCAATTATGGTTGTCACAGGAGAAATATGTGACAAAGGTGCTTCAGCGGTTCAACATGTTAGAAGCAAAACCGGTTGGATCAACACTCCCGGCAAACTACAGACTATCCGGTAAGCAAAGCCTGAAGACGAAAGCAAAGAAGGCGGATATGGTGAAGGTTCCATATGCCTCTGCTGTCGGGAGCTTGATGTACGCAATGGTGTGTACTCGGCCGGACATTGGATACGTAGTCGGAGTGGTGAGCCAGTTTATGAGCAATCCCGGCAAGGAGCACTGGAACGTGGTCAAATGGATACTTCGGTACTTGTTATTAACCATTCGGTTGTAGCAAGGAGTGCGGGCGACTTTGTGATATAGTAGATAATGTAATAGTAAAAGAAGAGATTCTAAGCACAGAGGAGAGAGAGAGAGAGAGAGAGAGACTCAAGAAGTTTTCATTAAAATGAAAGGAAGGACCTGTTTTCTGTGATTGATCCGACGTCTCGGTTGTGGCCGGAGAGCGTATTTCTATTAGTTCAGTGGCCGGAAGGCCCAAGTATGTGAAGCCTGCCAACTTGGGAAGCAACACCGGCTTCCATTCCCTCCCAAACAAAACCGTAGCCGTAACAAGCTCGACCTTATTCATTCGGATGTATGGGGACCGGCACAGAACGTGAGTCTTGGCGGGAGTCGATACTTCATCTCCTTCATCGACGATTATAGTTGGCACACATGGATCTACCTCATTGAGCGGAAGAGCGAAGTCTTCGATTGTTTCTAGAACCTCTAGAGCATGGTGGAATGGGAATCGGAGAGGAACATCAAGTGCCTGCGGTTAGATGGCGGAAATGAATATTTTTCCGGCCAATTCAACAGTTATCTACATCAAACAGGAATTCAGAGAGAGTTCAGCTGCAGATACACACCGGAGCAAAATGGTGTGGCCGAAAGGAAGAATTGGTCGCTTGTCGATGCAGCAAGGGCAATGCTGGAAGAGAAGAGCATGCCCCATTTCTACTGGGCGGAGGTGGTCCGGACGACCGTCTACATCCAAAACTGGATTGGTGACAAGGTGTCCGCGCATGAGTTGTATTTCGGGCGCAAGCCGAATTTGAGACACCTTCGGATTTTCGGCAGCATAGCATATGTGCATGTGCCGGATGAGAAGCGGAGGAAGCTGGATGCAAAATCGGAGAAGTGCATCCTCGTCGGCTACTCACATGAGCAAAAGGGGTGTAAGTGTTATAACCCTCAGACGAAGCAGGTCCGAGTTAGCCGCGATGTTGAGTTTGATGAGACAGCATCATGGTATGCCTTACCAGCTCCGACTTCTGACCCCGACCCGATACCAGAGATGAGGCTAGTGAGCCTGAACCGGTCTAGTTAGAAGATGATGAATCCGGGACTCAAGAAGAGAGTCCGAAATTGTTTCGGTTGAGTGGGCCGAACGAGAGACTGGGTGAATCCGACCAGTCGGATGAGGAACTGGCGAGTAATGAAGACTCTGCCGTGCTCTCCCCGTGCAAGGAACCGAGGAGACGGTTCACGCGCAAAGAGAAGGGGAAGAAGAAGGTGCCAGATTATGAAACCGGTAATGATGAGTCGGATCAGAGCGGATCCGACTCCGGAAAGGAAAATGACGGTTCTTCGGCACCAAGACTGAACCGGCCAAGAAGGGCCTCAAACCGGGTAACGGTGGGTTACGTCGGTCAACCCGCCAGAAGGAACCTGTTAAGCGGTACGGGTACAATGAGTACATGGCGCATCACTATGCATACATGACCAAGGGGCGGAAGTGCGTGAGCCGGAGAGCTACGTAGAAGCGACAAAGGACGCACATTGGCGTGCCGCTATGGAAGAAGAGATGCGGGCACTTGATGCCAACGCGACATGGGACCTGGTTGACCCTCCCCGTCACTGTAAAGTACAACGCCGACGGTTCAGTTAACTGGTACAAGGCCCGATTAGTGGCGAAGGGATACACGCAGACCCACGGAATCGACTACGACGAGACCTTCGCTCCGGTAGCGAAGATGACGATGGTTCTTGTGGTGCTGGCAGTTGCAGCGGCAAGGGGGTGGCATCTTCACCAGATGGATGTGAAGAATGCATTTCTTCAAGGAGATCTTGAAGAAGAGGTCTTTATGACACAACCCCCCGGTTTCCAAACAGAGATGAACAAGTCGGTTGTATGCCAGTTGAAGAAATCACTTTATGGCCTGAAGCAAGCCCCTCGATCTTGGAATGCGAAGATCACGCACCGGTTGCGTAAGATGGGGTTTGCAGCCTCCAAGTCTGACTCTTCATTGTTCATCTGGCAAGGTCTGGACGGTTCAGTTTGCATCTTGTTGTATGTTGATGATCTAGTCATCACCGGACTCGAACTCGAGGAAATTAGCCGAGTCAAGTCCCAGTTGTCAGATGCATTTGAGATGAAGGAACTGGGAGACCTTAATTATTTCCTTGGGATTGAGGTGATCCGAACCCCCGACGGCATATTGCTCTCACAACAACATTATGTGTTGAATATGTTGTACAAGTTCGGCATGACGGAATGCCGACCTATCTCTACTCCCCTGGACTAGAACCAGAAGCTCTGTCTCGACTCCGGACCGGCCTGCGATGAGAAACGGTTCCGACAAATTGTCGGAAGCCTTATATATTTGACCATCACCCGACCTGACATCAGCTATCCAGTTGGTGTGATTAGCCAATTCATGCAAAAGCCGACCGTAGAGCATCTTCAATGCGCGCACCGAATACTACGGTATGTGAGCGGCACGAAGGACCGGGGACTGTTATACCGGCGAGGTATAACCGAAGAGCTGGTCGATTACACGGATGCCGACTAGGCCGACGATGCATCAGATCGCCGATCAACCTTTGGCTATATGTTTTCCCTAGGTAGCGTGGCTGTTGCGTGGAGCAGCAAAAAGCAGCCAACAGTTGCTCTATCGAGCACTGAGGCTGAGTATCGGGGCGCTACCATCGCCACCTGTGAAGCCATTTGGCTTCAGCGACTGGTGCAAGACCTGCGGATTGGGGTGCCGACTCCGATCCTGATCTACTGCGACAACATAAGCAGCATGCAGCTCGCCAAGAACCCTGTATTCCATGCTCGCACAAAGCACATAGAAGTGCACTATCACTTCGTGCGTGAGCGTGTCCTGAGCGGTGAGGTCGAACTTCGGTATGTTCACATGGATCGGCAAGTTCACATGGATCGACAAGTTGTCGACATCTTCACCAAACCACTCGGATTGGACAAGTTGTAGCACTTAACCGAAATGCTTGGTGTTCAACATCTCGACGTGCCACACTTGAGGGGGAGAATGGGCAAAGACACCGGAACGGGCAAAGGCAAAGAGATTGTTGATTGCGCCGGTGAGGGAAGAACCGATAAAGGGAGAGACAAGAAGAAGAAAGGAGATGAGTCGACAATGGAAGTCGACACATCCGAACAAGTCGGAACAAGCGACAACGGCGGTAGAGTCAAGAAGGACAGAGCCGACCAAAAGAAGAAGGCCAAGACCCGGACATGGTCCGATGTGGTGAAGGGCCTCGAATAGGAAGACGAATCGGGAGCGACCGATTTGGACAAGAGCTGGAACAAATCGGAGACAGTCGATTCGGTTCAACAGACAGATTTGGAAGAACCGGATCAATTCAACGCCAAGAGGACGAGAAGGCAGCGAAAGTCAACGCCAACACGAAGGAATCGGCAAACCGGCACGCGCCGAAGTCACAACAGTGAGGGAGCTGAATTGGGCCCGTTGAGCAGACAAGCCGACCGAGGAGGTCAAGGTGGGCAGAACAAGAGGGGTCGCGGCAAACAGAACCGGACTGAACGAGGAGCACAAGCAAGGCGGAGTGACGCCAGAAGGAGCTGGGCAGAAGGACCGGTTGCCACAAACATTGACACTACGACCGGACCTCAAGTTGAGCTTGAGGGGGAGTGTTGAGCGGCAAGCTCAATTGGAGCTGGATCGGCTAAATAAGCCTGAGTCGGTGAGCTAGACGGATCGGTGAGCCGGTGAACAAAAGAGCTAGTTAGCCGGACCCATCAGTAACCGGAAGCCTAGTAGCAGCTAGACTACTAGGGAGTTAATACTCTCGTAGTTAGTTCAGACGCTCGAGTGAGCATTGAAGTACAACGTACTTCTGTCAGTTCGTATGGACTTGTATAAAAGTGTTCGCTGAACACATACTATGTACATAGTGTTGATATAATTTTTAAATAGTGATTCTTGTTCTGCTATCTCTCTGTCTCTCCCGCGTACTGTTAAGCTCTCCATTAAACCTGTTCTCTGTTTTCTGTTTTCTATTGCTTCCGCACACTATTTGTTTTTACAATGGTTCACCAAAAAGCAAAAGGGGGAGGGCTAAATGTGAAAGTGTTTTTAGAATTCAAGGTATTGAAGTCTACAAGAATATAAGGTATGGAGCATTCACATGCGGAGGTCAAGAACACGAACCAAGGTCTCGAGGATAAGTCAAACAAAAAGCAAGACACGTGGAGAAAAGTAAAAGAAGAAAAAAGAGGGCCACCAAAACACAGTCTGAAACGAACGCTTATAACTCTTTCGTTTGGAAGCCGAATATAGAGTTCAAATATGGGTTAGAAAGCTCGTGAAGTCAGTTATCTGTAGCTTTTTAAATCACTAAATTTGGAGCTTGGATGAGGGAGATATGACTATTAGAAGATTGTTGTGTCATAGCTAAGCATAGGAGATGGAAAAGCTCTAAAAAAAGTGTGGAAAAGAAAGCAAGGGAGACTTATCTAGTAGAGGAGAACTTCATATAAAGAAAGAAGAGTAAGGTGGTGTTGAGGGGTCTCTTTCTTGTGGTGATTTCTTTCCCATTCATGTAGTGTTGTTTGAATTCTTATGAATAGATATTTGTAGTTGTATCTTCTTTTTCTCTTCCTTCTTTCATGATCAATAGATCTTTGTAGTTTTAGATTTATATATCTTCTTTATCTTTTCTTTCTATCATCACTCTTTCAATATGTACTCTCTCCGGTTGTTGTCAAGGAGTTCAACTTAGATGACATGGTCACTGAGTTACAAAAGTATTTAATATTGTTATGTTACTCATATATTTGTTTGTTCTTTTGCATTGATGACTGACTTCACATTTCATATTTTTTTCTTAGTCACAAAGTATACATAAAGATTCAAGAATTGATGATGTCAAAATTGAGCCTGCCAACATGGGAAGAAGTTGAACAAGCATGCCCAATAACATCATCATATAAGGCATTGGAAGAATACTTCATCGTGTTCAGATAATGGGTATGTGTCATTTCAATTTGAATAGATTGATTTTTATGTTGTTTCCTTACAAAATCGATACTTGCAAAAACCACCTCGATCAAAGAAAGTTAGTGATAGTAATGATGACATTCCAAGATCGTTCATCATGTACTTAGAATGTGCTAAGTATGAAAAGAGAATGACAAAGGGAAAGGAGTTGGAATTGTCGGAAGACTCGAAGGCAACGAAATGTTTTTTGCATAGAGTTGATCCTTTCAAACAATTACATTATAGTGCATTTAATGGAGAAGTGGTGAATATGCTCGAGCTATTACCGAAAAGTCACTACACATTGCTTGTTGTTGACATACCATATGGATTTTGGATCACAGAATCCATGTACGTCATTGAGTTGACCTTGGCCCCGTTATGGAGAATCGTCATATTTCACAGCATGGGTCAATCGCTATTAGTTACAATTGCTTTGAAGTCAGGGTGTCATGCCATAGAACACATGCATTGGTGTGTTACACGTTTTTTCACAATACGTTATTAAAAATCTTGTTCTTATATGTTGCAAATTACATGTAGCCCCGACGACCGTATGGTTAGTGCAGTTGAACATCTTTGTGTGGGTTACTACGATTCAATAACAAAGAAAAAGGCTCGAGCACATGTTAATGAACGCAATGTGATCAATTATATCATGTGCCTAGTTGTGATGATTAAATTATGACATGTTTCCGGTGATACGAGTCTTGTGAACCCTTATCAAAAACCTCAAAGATTAATCAATTGCCTCACCGAGCTCTTCTCAAACCCAGATGATTGGGTTCTAGATTTGTTCTCTGGCAAAAGTATATAATATAAATTTACTCAAATTCATTTAGATTAAGTTATAGACTATAATTCTTATTTTGACTTGTTCACTTCCATTCCACTATCAGGTACTACTACAACTTGTGCATTAAAGATGTTTTGAAACTGTGTTGCATTGGAGAAGGACCCTGAACAAGTAAACTTCATCAAAAAGAGGATCCAAGGTATTTGGGACTGTCCCGATCAAGATCAAGAAGTTGGAGCCAAGCACATCAATGAAACAGAGAGGTTCCAGATAACTTCAAGCGAACCAATGGAACCAATAGATGAAGAAGTAGGGGACATTGTGGACCTAGAAGAGGTATCAGAGTCTGAACATATGCACGATTCAAGGGAGCATGTAGGTGATGCTAATGAGGACAATCTAGAACAATCAACTCTTCCGGAAGAGCCCGCCATACCGAACTTACTTATAGATTGATCTATATGGCGAACTATATAATTTGAGGAATATTAAATGTTAATTTTTTACTTGTGACTTCTTTGTATATTTGAACAATATTAATCCTCAAAGTTTTAGTTTGTTTCACCGTTGCATTTCCTCACTTCTTGAACAAAATATTTAAGTATAAATTGTATATATATACAATTTGTCTATAGGCTCTTTCTTAGTTTGGGGTATTCACATGATATTATACTTGGTAATTAGTTGTAGTATGATTGGATAGTTAAATTTGTTCTATGATATTACACATGGAAGGTGTCATTTGACATTGGTTGCAAGGTTGTTGATTTCAAATTGTATCATTTTACTTGGTAGATAACTACCACTTTCATAAATTACTTTGTGATGTATTATATGTAAATGTACGATAGAATTATCATTGTACCATTTCCAAAAGTGGGGTACTATTTTTATATTTGGCACAATTATGGTTAATAAAATTCAACTTACATGGAATTCTGCCCTGCAATTTAGAATTGGATACCAAAACAAGCGATATGGAATTCACATCTTGTCATGAAATGATTTAGTTCTAAATTCCGCTATATTTTAAGAAACCATGTATGCATGTGTCGTACCTTTTTGAAAGTCTGCTAAAATAAGGCATTTTTTAACATCTCGCCAAGATGAGAAAAAGAGAATGCAACGTATTGCCTGTTTCAAATGTCCCAGTGTTTTGTAGTTTATTGACCTTGGCCTCTTTGTGATAGTTAGGTCAATCCAACCTCGAGAACTTAGAGATTCGTGGCGTTGCCATTTGCGATTGGTGTTGGACATGCCAACACCAAGCTGGGATTATATTATTGCCAACGATAGGGCTATGGTGTTCAAGGAGAAATGGCTTCGAGACCATGACATGATGCCACTTTAATTGAACGTTGTAAGTTGACTCTTCATCGTTGCTTGTATAAACCCCTCTAAAATCAAAACCATCACTACATTCTTCTTCTTTTGGGTTAGTTGATAATGTGGTGCCCCCCCTCCCCCCTTTTCCTATAAAAGGAGGACGAGAGGGCTCATTTTAGCTCTCAACTTTTTTGGGAGGAGGAGACTTTGGCCTTCATCATCTTCTTCTTCATCTCCACCGTTCGTGAGTTAGTTCTCATCGGTTCATGTATTCGTCTTCAGTTCATGTGCTTATGTTCGATTGTCATCTTCGGTGTACAAGGGTTCGTTGCTCGGTGTTTGGATTTAGTCTCGTCTTGAAGGGCATTCATGTTGAATACACGTGTATAATGGCCGTATTCACATTGTCCCACTTGAACCTGGTGACCTAGAGGAGGAAATCTATATGGAACAACCGAAAGGCTTTGCTAAACCCGGCCACAAAAGTCTAGTCTACCGACTCAAGAAGAGTCTCTCTACGGCCTGAAGCAAGCTCCCTGATAGTCATATAGAAGTTTGACGATTTTATACAATCGGTCGGCTTCTCCAGGAGTGACGAGGATCACTCCCTCTTCTCAAAAAAAACTAAAGATGGGTCTCTCATCTTCCTCATCCTCTACATGGACGACATGCTACTCTTTGGCCAGCATGTTGGAGAGCTCGTTGATCTCGTTCGGTAACTGCAGTTGAAGTTTTCCATGAAGGACCGCGGTTTGGCAAGAAACATACTCAGAATGAAGATTAGTTGGGTCCGGATTCGGTGACAATTAGTTTTGTCTCGAGCGAACTACATCAAACGTGTCTTGGAACGCTTGAACATGAAATCGACCAATATATGCTTCGACCCTGCTCCCCATTAAGCTTCGACTGTCTCAATGAGACAGTTCGACATCCAGTCCAAAGGGGGAAGATATGAAGTCGGTACCATACGCACCAATAGCCGGCTCCTTAATATTGCTCACACCGTAGGAGTCATTAGTAGATTCATGCACAACCCTGGCCGATCGCATTAGAATGCAATCAAGCATGTGTTCAGATATGTGGTGGGCACACAAGACCTTGGCATCCTCTTTAGTCCGAACAAGAACCCAGGCGTAGTTGGCTACACTTACTCAGATTTTCTGGCTGTGTGGACAGCCAAAAGTCAACGACCGGATACTTCTTCAAATTCAACAATGGAGCAATTTCATGGAAGTCAAAACATCAAGAATGCACAACCACTTCAACCACCGAAGTCGAATACATAGCCGCCACCGATGCAAGGAAAGAGGCTCTATGGCTCGGTCTGCTTGCATGTACGTTTCGACAAGCTGATTCCAATTCGGCCCCAATTGTCTACAGTTAGGGTGTTGTCACCTTGTCGAAGAACCCGGTCCACCACAACACCTCAAAGCACATTGATGTCCGATACCACTTCGTTCGGGATTGTGTAACCTTAGGTAAGCTTGGCCTCAAGAAGATCTCCACAACCAACAACATATCAGATGGGATGTCCAAGAGTCTCACAACTGACCAATTTCGGTCACTTCTGCACTAGATGGGCTTAAGGAGAAAGCCGTCTGATCGAGTTGAACAATAGAGATAGTTTCGAACAATCGTCCTTGACAGCCGATTCAACTTCTGCTCTCGAACCAACTAATTCAACATCTGCTTCTTTCGGCCATTACCAATTCGACTATAAGCCGATCTATCCTAGCATCTCTTTGTATATCATGTATCTCTTGTTTTATATTACAAGTCTCTCCTTAGTGTATACACCCATTATGGGGGAGTGTCGAATATGGGTGTATAATGGCCATATGCACATTGCCCCACTTGGACATACTAGGTTTAGGACAAATATGTAAATATGTCGAAGGGTAGTTGCCCTAACCCAGTTAGTATATAGCTGGCTTTGTAACCTAGTTCAAGGGGTTGTTGTTATCATTCTTGTATTGTAACATTTGAAATACGACAATTACACTGTGTGCCTCTTTGTCTCTGTCTCTCATACATTTTGTCTCATGATCTTGATCTTTGTTAAGTTGTCTTGCTAATCTCTGCTCTCAACTTGGTGATCTTCATCACATAGTGTTGTTGATATTTTTGCATTGACGACCTCAATCTCCAACAATTCACTATTTGTGCTTTGTCTCCTTACTCTTATTGAGCTCCTGGCTAATGGGGTGTTCACACACTTGGATGCTCCTAGGGTGTGTTCCCACACTAGGGAAGTTGAGATTGATTCTCAACATGCCCCTTCAAACACAACTTCCGGTCGCCGGATAGTTGGCTTGGTCTGTCCGGTTTCGCGCCATCTTTATGCTCACTCTGTGTCGGGCGACAACCCCTCACTCCCCCTCAAGCTCGGTTGGTTGGCGGTCGAGAGTTCGAGGTTCATTTTGAATTGTCGTAGCTTGTCGGAACCTAGGGCCTTCGTGAACATGTCAGTTGTCTATAAGTTCGTGTTGATGTGTTGTAGGTTCGTGTTTCAAATGTATTTTTATGACAGGGGCTACTAGGCCTACTTAGATTACGAGAAGGCATGGCAAAAATTCAAATGGGTTGTTATGGGTACTTACTTGGTTAACTTGTCGTCTTGGTTTATGTGGACAATTCACAACTATGTGTCTTGGACCACCACAATATAGGTATAGATGATTCACTTGACGTCGTTGCTTTTTAGCATTTGATAATGGTCCTCAATGTAGGGCCTACAATCAAATTGGGCTTTGACACTTGTGGTGGAGTTGCGACCACTGAAGCATATGTTTTTTCTAATCTGAAGCATAATATTTGTTGGTGTTCAAAACGTCCCTCAAATAAGCGATTGTCACGGCACAAGGCCTGGCTTATTGCATCACTAAGAGAATTCAAATCATCAAGCAAGGTAAGAAGTAAATCCTTCACGTCGTTGCGCAAACCTTGACGAAATTGGTCCTTTAGTGCCGCCTCATCCCATTGAACATCACATGCCAGGAGGGCAAAATCTGCAGCGTAAGTGGAAGCAGGATGATCTCCTTGTCGTAATCTTCAAATTTTGTTTATTGTTGTCCTCATACTATCAATGTCTCAAAAGCTACCTTCGAATTCCTTTATAAATCCTTCAAAATCTTCTAATAATGGTGTGTGCTTCTCCAAGAGTGGTGCAAACCATGCTAATGTGGTACTGGTTAACAAGGTACCAACTAGCCCCACACGAGCAACATCAGTTGGGTAACAACTAGGATGTAATTTAATCACAAGTCGTACCCTATTTAAAAATCCATGAAACTGAGACCTTGTACCATCAAACTTGGCCGAAAGACTGGTCTTTGGTTCTCTCGATGGGGTTTGAACTTTCGCCGTTTGTCATTGTAGTAGAGCAGTCTCCAATTGATGCACCAGTTGAGATAACTCTTCATATTGTTGTACTTTCTCAACGCTTACTTGTTGTAGGTCCCCGAGCAGTCTTTGATTTTCTTGCTCCAATGCCACAAACTTAGTTGTTAGCATGTTGAGCTCAGACAATACGCGCATATATTCTTACTTGCTAACAATCTCCATGGTTATGAGTGAAATTTGCTAGATTTCTTGAATAAAAAAGACAAGAAGAAAGAAGATTCAGTTCAAACTATCGTGACTTGAGAGAGAGAGAGAGAGAGAGAGAGAGAGAGAGAGAGTAGAAGAAACATGATAATAGAAGGTAGAGATAGATAGATTCTATTATCATCTTCGGAGGTCAAATATGACCTATGAGACCAAAAATATTACATTTCACGTTATATGTGTGAAAGTGAGTAGCGAATGTCGATGTTCAAGAACTTCACCAATGAATGTTGCAATCGAGCATTCACATTGTGGTTGTGAGAGAAATTTGTGGAAGGATTGGGCTTGGCCGAAGATGTGTGGAAAGCATGGTCGAATATGATCAAAGGCAGAACATTGTATCAAAGTGTGATACTCAGACTCTCAAACTTCTATTACATATCTCCCACCTCTCTCTCTCTCTCTTTGACTACTTTATTTTAGCCATTACTTTGTCATACGAGAGAGAGAGAGAGAGAGAGAGAGAGAGAGAGAGAGAGAGAGACGGGACGGAGTTTATATTATAAGATAACAAGGGTTACAAAGAGTAGGCTAAGGGGTGAAGACTGATGTTGAATCAAATGAGTTGTGATGAATGTATAGACATCTATTTATAGGTCCTTAAGGAGTATTCTAGAATGTTCCAAAATACTCTATAATGTCCTAGAATACTCTAAATATGTTGTAATAACTAATAATATAATTATTATAATTATACATCATATATGTTATTATAATGGTTAAAGGTTTAACACATAGAACAAGAAATTATGGGTTCAAATCCTTGTAAACTAAAATGTATGCCTTCATGATAGAAGGGAACCCTGACTCGAATGATGTTTAACACACGATTAAGAAAAAAAATGCAAGCAAGAATATACAAGGGATATCTTTATAAATTTAGGTTTACAACCATTAGAGATAGACTACCACGATTTTAGTGGTTTTTACAAAATGATCATACAATTAAAGACAAACAAAAACGAAACGAATGAAAGGAAGGCAATGGAGTTTCTAGTGAAGGTGAGTTAAGTGAGATTTCGGGATTGCGACTACTAGACCGTTGACTATGATGTGCGGATGACGGTGTAGTGTTCCCATGTCCCTTCATCCTCCCTTCAACAATTGGAGTGCAAGGTAGCCCAACCTGTCTCTCGAAATCGTCAACACATAGCTTTCTCTGTTGTGGAGAAGAGGACCCAACCTCCAAAGTATACATAAGTAGGTAGGTAGATTGAAAGTCAATGAAGTTGTCTTTGAAGAATACCAATCTAAAACCCTAGAAGGAGCAGAACTAAGAAGGCTATTTGTGAAGAAGACGGAAAATAAATCCTAAAACCTCAAGTAGGTCGAGGAGAAGAACAACAACAACAACAAAGAAAACCGAAATGGTGCACACTTCGAAACACAAGTTCTGGTTGAAAATCACACTTGTTCATGTTTAAAAACAGAGTTTTCAATACGAACTCGATACATCGTATCTAGTTCTTGTTTAAAAACGCAGCTTTTCGACGTGAACTTGATACAAAGTATCGAGTTTGTGTTTAAACATTTAAACATGGACTCAATACATTGTATTGAATTCATGTTGAAAAGTCAACTTTTCAACACGAACTCGATACATCGATGTTGAAAAACAGAGTTTTCAAGAACAACTCGATACATTGTATCGAGTTCGTGTTGAAAACCCTCCTTTCCAACACAAACTCGATACATTGTATCGAGTTCATGTTTCAAGTTCTTTTTTTGGGTTTTTTAAAAAACAAATTTGATGGTTTTTCTATTTATTTTGGGGTTTTTTTTTTTGTTTTTTGAAATTTTTTTGAAGTGATGAAAAAACCAGAGTTTTCATCACAAGTTAATACAATGTATCGAATTCATGTTTAAAGATTTTTTTCCCCAAAAAAATTCAATAAACAATTAAAAAAAATCAAAACAATTTGAAAAATATTTATAAAAATTACATTAAACATGAACTAGATACATTGTACTAAATTGTGGTGAAAATTCTGGTTTTTTCATCAACTCAAACTCAATTTTTTAATTTTTTTAATTTTTTTAAATTCGGTAAAAAAACTTTGAACATGAATTTGATACATTGTATGGAATTGTGATGAAAAATCTGTTTTTTGCATCAACTCGATACAATGTATGGAGTTCATATTTAGAAATCTTCTTTTTTTCAAATAAAAGAGGTTTAGGGTTTACATGAACTCGAATTGTACTAAAATCTTTGTTTTTACAAGAGTAAAAGATACATATTGATACTATAAAGAAGTATGTTGCACAACAAGATACCTTATGGTGAACACGTGCTTCCTTGATTAACAGAAAACCATTAATAATTGTGTTGATGGTAATTGAACCTTGCAAATGCCATTTACTTCACAAATTTTGTAGGGGAATTCTCAAAATAAAGAAGAGGAGAGCATTGTGGATACCTTGATAACTATGTGATATGTTCAAATTGATATATTAATGTTTACATCTAAGTTTGGCAGTTTTCACAATATATGAATATCGTCTATATTTTAGGAGTTTTGGATTTATTAAAATTGTTTATGAATATTGTATACATTTCTTGAGTTGTGAATTTATGGATGTTAACGAGTAGTTAATGAGCACTAAATTTATAGATGATGGCATTAAGGATTACAATGTTACCTCTTATACTTAAAACATTTTCAAGATGGTGAAACCATTAATCTTAACTTGTGCCTTGAGTTAACCATTGTGATTTTCTTTAATTTAACTACATTTCATATTTGCAGACCATCAATGTTTAAACATTTATTGAAAAACTATTCAATTTTATAAATTATCATTTTGAAACTGTTAAATCTCAAAAAATTAGCAAATTTTACATGTTATGTAAAACATGTGATATTGTTGTATCAAGTTTCTGAAAATTGCCTAAAATCGCAAGATTATAAAAGGAATCTATAACTGGAATACGCGATCCTTCCACTTGTGAACGCGAACGTGTTCACATTCACCCAAATCCTAAATCAAGTTTGGGGGAAATTTCTAGACACACAACCATTGAAATCAGAAATGTGAATTGGTGCTAAATTCCAACCCTAAATCTGAAATTTTCAATAGTAATTAGAAATCGACCGCTTAAAAAATCAGAAACCCTAATCAGAAACCTTAATTAGAAACCCTAATAAGAAATCAACTGCTTAAGGAAATCAGAACCCCTAATCTGAAATATGAATGAAATCGACCTTAATCAAAAAAATTGTCAATTAGAAACACACCTACTACTACACCCCAATCTTCGAGACATCCTTGTTTGGGACCCCAACGACTACACCCTAATCTTTTTTTATAAAAGATAAATAGGCAAGACAGTTACACTTATCAAAAAGGGAAAAAAAAAAAGATTTTTTAATGCATGTAATGATTAACTAATACATACCTTGATGAGTATCGAAATGGTGGTGTGTTGGTGCTCTGAAGGTGCAATGTTGATATCAGAGTTTTTGTGCTGTTGCGGGGGCTTCATCTGCGTTCGTGCTCAAAGTATTCCATTTGTTTGGATTTCAAACTCAAACTCGGGATTAGCAAGACTTTGGTGACATTCAAGTCGAGTTTAGATGAGGGCATTATTCCCTAGGTTCCACTATGTCAAAAACCAAAGTTCAAATTTTTGAGGATTCCCATAAATTACCTATTCACCACAATATATGACATGTATTTAAGTAATAAAGCATAAAATTTCGTAAATGATCCTTATGATTTGCCCACGAAAAACTAGCTAAATAGCTATGGCCATTTTAGCAGCTAATGAGCTATAATAGTGTTTCCATTCCCATGTTTTTACCCAAGTACAAACAAAAAAAATTCAAATGGAAAATTTATGATACTTTGATACCAAAGCCACCCACCATCTTTCCCATTGCCGAGAATGGCTACATGATCACAATCCACTTGAGGTACACTATAGAGATAATGGAACTATAAAGAATCGAGGGTGATTTTGTGCAACAAAAGGACTGTGTGTGTGTGTGTGTGTGTGTGTGTGTGTGTGTGTGTGTGCACAAGATAGAGAATGAGAGAGTGAGAGCTCTAAACAAGAAACTATATATTACATCCCACAGTGACTAAGTTACAAAGGGTTGGTTTAAATACCAACTGATCTAGGGCAAGTGCCCAAGTTTCTACTAATTACAAAAATATCCAAGTACGATGTCCATTAGCCAGTGTGAACACTCTCTCTAAGGGAAGTTGAGTTTGATTCTCAACACGCCCCTTTGAACACAACTTTCCTATGTCGAAAAGTTGTTTCGGTTTGGTCTTCGCAATACTTCGATTCGGATGGATCGACTTTCGGCTTCCAAAATCTTCGAAGTTGGTTGTTCGGCTTTTCAATTTCATGCTAGTTGTTCGTCGTACTTTGGCTCTTCTGGTCGGTTACTTCTGCTTCTCGGCTGCTTTCGTGTCACCTGTTGTACTCCCCCTCAAGCTTGGCAATGTAGAGATTGTGAGACCAAGGTCTGTGAGATCACTCCACTATCGACGGAGAAGAAGAATCCAGAAGTGGATCATCTATCGGCCTTATAACCGACCCAGTCTGCGTCCGTGTACCCTTCGAGTCGAATAAGTGTATTCGACTTATACATGATGTCGTAA
Source organism: Azolla caroliniana (assembly GCF_043228905.1). Classification (NCBI taxonomy): domain Eukaryota; kingdom Viridiplantae; phylum Streptophyta; class Polypodiopsida; order Salviniales; family Salviniaceae; genus Azolla; species Azolla caroliniana. The sequence goes on from NW_028230629.1 coordinate 51,186, forward strand.
TCCATCGTTGTACTGACATACTGAAGTATCCGCTTAGCACAATCGAGATGATCATTTCGAGGGTTCTGCATAAATTGGCTTAGTAGGCCGACTGAAAAGCTGAGGTTGGGTCGTGTGATGGTTAGATAAATCAAATTGTCGATCAATTGTCGATACTGAGTTGGATCGCACTCGGTTGTGCCCGAATCGACATTGAGCTTGAGATTTCGGTCAAGAGGGGTAGACACGGGTTTGCACTCGATCATTTCGAACTTGTAGAGTAAGGTGAGAACGTAGTGTCGTTGAGAGATCAATATCTTGACTGGTGTTCGAATTACTTCGATGCCAAGGAAGTAATGGAGCTCGTGTAGGTCTTTCATTTCGAATTTGCCGGATAGGAGTGATTTGACCTTAATGATCTCAGAGAGATCCTTTCCTCCGATTACTAGATCATCCATGTATAGGATAATGACAATTGGGTTGTGCGGCTTGTTTTGGATGTACAGGGAGTTGTTTGATTTTGACATTCGAAAGCCGATTTGGTAAAAGATACTGAGTGATCTTCGAATGCCAAGCACGCGGTGCTTGCTTGAGGCCGTAGATCGGCTTCTTGAGTCGGCACACGACTTTCGGATGGGTACATGATTTGAAAAGCCGGGTGGTTGTACCATATACACCTCCTCTTCCAATTCGCCTTGAAGAAAGGCGTTCTTGACATCCATTTGGTGGAGATGCCACCCTTTCGCGGTTGCGAGTGCAATTACGGTCTGCACAGTCGTCATCTTTGCCACCGAGGCAAAGGTCTCCTTGTAATCAACTACGTGCATTTGTGTGTATCCTTTTGCGACGAGTCGTCCTTTGAAGCAATTTACGAAGCCATCGGCATTGTATTTGACCTTATAGATCCATCTACAACCAATTGCTTTCTTGTGAGGTGAATGGGGAACAAGATCCCAGGTCTCGTTTTTGCACAAGGCCTGCATTTCTTCATTCATCGCGTCGACCCATTGCAGCTCCTTCACGGCTTCAGAAAGTGTTTCCGGCTCTTGGACAGTTGCCACCTTCATCATAAAATCGTAATGATACGCCATATACTCATCGTAGCCGAATCAGCTTATGAGGTTCTTTTCACGAGTGGATTGGCAGAGCTTCTCGTTTGCGGATACTAAGGCTTTTTCGCTCCATTCGTCCAGATGTCGAGGCCTTCAAACTCACTGTCGAGGGAGTGAGTTGACTCATTGTCCCTCAAGTCTTCATATTCTGGCATTTTCGCCTTGCCTTTGTCGAGTTTCGGAGTCGGCTGAGATGTGCTTTGGTCACTTAGGGGCTCCTGTGGTCCACTAAGCCTTGTCGTAATCGGACTTTCTTGGAACATGTGTCCGAGTCGAAATTCATCTTCTATCTCTCGTTCGGCCAATTCCGGGTCGACTGGAGTAGAGATCGGAATCGTCTCTGGATCGTACTAGGATGCCAAATCGTCAAAAACGACGTCTCGGGTAGATGGGTTGTAGCATTTATACCCCTTCTGTTCGAGCAAGTACCCTATGAGGATACATTTCTCTGATTTCGGACCAAGCTTTTGTTGCGTCTCATCGGGAATATGCACACATGCAATTGAGCCGAAAATACGAACATGTGATAAATCCAACTTCTTTCCAAAAACACTCGCATGAGGGGTTACGTCGTGTACCCTAGAGGTTCTACACCTGTTCATGAGATATATGGTTGTGTTCGCCGCTTCTGCCCAATACGATTTCAGCATGTTCTTCTCATTCATCATTGCCCGTGCAATTTCTACTATGTGCCGATTCTTCCTTTCGGCTACACCATTTTGCTGAGGTGTATGTCGACACGAGAATTCTCATTGTATTCCTTCCTTTCGAAGATATGCCAAAAATTCGTCCGAGAAATATTCTTTACCTCCATTCAATCGAAGGCAACATAGATGTCGGCCCGTGGCTTTGTCGACTTCATTCTTAAACCTTTCGAAGTTTCCGAAGACTTCACACTTCTGTCTCATCAGGTAGATCCATGTGTGCCTAGAGAAGCCATTGATGAACGTGACATAGTAGTGGCAACCTCTGAATGTTGTGGTCCGGGCCAATCCCCACACATCTGAATGTCCTACATCCAGGATCCCTTTACTCACATTCCTCTCTTTCGGGAATGGATGTCCGCGTTGTTTTCCGAACTTGCATGCCTCGGTAAAGTTTGGGAGTCCGATTACGACTCCTTTCAATTGCATGTTTTAGAGCTTTCGGAGATTGATGTGACCGATTCTCTTGTGCCACAATTTCAAGTTTGTTTCGACTTGGAGGCCTTTTGCGAACATAGCCGATTTCACCTCTTCTGATTCAAGGATGAACATTCGGCCTTCTCGATGACCATGCGCTATGCTTTGATCGTCCTTTTCGATGAAGCACCCTTCATTATTGAATCATACTTGCATACCTTGTTCGACAATCTAGGCGACCGAGACTAGGTTTTTCGTGATGGTTGGGACATGCAAGACGTTCTTGAGGAAGGTTTGTTTGCCGTCATTTCCGAATGGAACATTTCCGACATGTCGAATTGGGTGAGTTGTATCATCTCCAGTTTCTACATAGTCGAGTCAATCAGGCTTTCGTAATTCTCGGAACCACTCTTCATGGGAAGTCATGTGATTGCATGCTCCCAAGTCAACAAACCATATGCTATCTGAAGAAGAGGTGCTAGTCGGGAGTGTGCCGACATCGAATGTGCTTCATGCCTCATTATGAACATCCTGCCACGATCGGCATAGTCGGAATTCAAAGCGTAGTTCGTGAACCGACCTCTATTTCCATGGCCAAATCCTCTTCTATCATCCAACTGTGAGTAGCGCATCTTACCATCAGGCGCATTGTACCTTTGTCGAACGTGATTTTCTTTGACCAACAGGGAGGGTTCTCCCTCGCAAGGATGGCTGATCCGATCGTGCCGAATTGAGGTGCCAAGCCGTCGAGGCATATTTGCACCATTTCGTCATCGTCGACGACGACATTAATCGAAGTTGGAGCTTTCGTGTAGCCGTATTGGTTGCAAAAATCTTCTTGAGATTTCCCTAGGCTTCTTTCGGCGTTTTTGAATATCGAATATAGCCGAGCATGTGGTCATGGACGCATGACGCAAGGCAATACAACACACGGCTCGCGGCCTGCTCCCACACTAGGTGGTCAACGTGTGTCGGGTTGGGTTGCATTTCGTGAGCTCCCTCGATGTAGCTCCAGTAACTTTGTCCGACAAGGTATTGATGCATCTTGTATTCCCAAGATGTGAAGTTTGTTCTATCGAGCTTCTCGGTGGGAAGAGCGCTTCCCATCTAGGTGTTCATTGTCGAACTTCTTCTACTCTTGATGCGAGCTGTGCAGAAATCGTTGCTACAACAATCAACTGGTTCTCTACAAGTTTGAGCACAACACATGTAAAGGCGATGGTCTTGGATCAAGCTACCACGCACTCTGATACCATGTAAAGAATCGAGGGTGATTTTGTACAGCGGAAGGACTCTATGTGTGTGTGTGTGTGTGTGTGTGTGTGTGTGTGTGTGTGTGTGTGTGTGTGTGTGTGTGTGTGTGTGTGTGTGCGCACAAGAGAGAGAATGAGAGAGAGAGTGTGTGTGAGTGAGAGCTCTAAACAAGAAACTATATATTACATCCCACAGTGACTAAGTTACAAAGGGTTGGTTTAAATACCAATTGCAAGTGCCCAAGTTTCTAATAATTACAAAAATATCCTAGTACGATGTCCACTGACTAGTGTGAACACTCTCTCTAAGGGAAGTTGAGTTCGATTCTCAACAGGAACAAAGTTAACACTTGGAAAAGGTACCATTTATCTGTCAATCAATAATAAATCCAAAATTTTTATTTTGTCTCAAGTTTAGCAAAGAACTTATTGTTTGTATGTGAAGCTAAGTCAAACGGATAATAATAGAATTTCATTACAATTGTGTTATAATTCGTTATAAGCTACCCACCCAAGCTGTAGTTAAAACAACATGCCAAAAGAGGAGAAAATTATACACATTAAAGATGATGGAAAACTCATTGATTGAATATGGCATCATTAATAAGATGATGAAACATTGATATGGCATCATATGTTGGGAATAGGCTAAGCCATCTATATCCAAAATTAATGAAGACAAATCAAACACACAAAACTTATTGAAGGTATATACCAAATAAACCATTTCAATATTTGTCTATATGTGAAGGATGTATCTACGGCAAACAAAATAGATAAAAGTTTCCTCACCATGTTCATCAAACTAAAAGGCCACTCC
>NW_028230630.1:0-55315 GCF_043228905.1 Azolla caroliniana
ATGGAATTTAAAACTAAACATGAGGCGGTCGTAGACAAGAGCACCACAGTAAATGAAAAAGTTCATACCTGGGTCATGTGATATCGGAATTTTGTCTTCAAACATACGAATCGACGCTAACAACGCTAGCTATGATATGGAATTAAAAAATCAAGATTTTTAAATTCAGGTCGAGAGACATGAAGAAAATAGGAAACTTTAGGAGGTCGTAGACAAGATCCCGTGAGTAAATGAAAATGTTCATACCTGGGTCATGTGATATCTGATTTTTGAGGTCAAACATGCGAATCGAGGCTTCCAATGCTAACTATGATATGGCATTTAAAAATCAAGATTTTGAAACTCAGGTCGACAGACATGAAGAAAATACCAAACTTGAGGAGGTCGTAGATAAGAGCACGGGAGTAAATGACAAGGTTCATACCTCGGTCATTTGATATCGGATTTTTCAGGTGAAACATGTGAATTGAAACTAACAACGCTAGCTATCATATGGAATTGAAAATTCAAGATTTTTAAACTCAGGTCGAGAGATATGAAGAAAATACCAAACTTTAGGTGGTCGTAGACAAGAGCACGGGTGTAAATGCGAAAGTTCATACCTGGGTCATGTGATATCGGATTTTTGAGGTCAAACATGCGAATAGAAACTAACAACGCCAGCTATGATATGGAATTTAAAACTCAGGATTTTGAAACTCCGGTCCAGAGACATGAAGAAAATAACAAACTTGAGAAGGTCGTAGACAAGAGCGCGTTACTAAATGAAAATGTTCATACCTGCCTCGTGTGATATCGGATTTATGTGCTTAAACATGCGAATCGAAGCTAACAACGCTAGCAATGATATGGAATTAAAAAATCAGGATTTATAAACTTAGGTCGAGAGACATGAAGAAAATACCAAACTTGAACAGGTCGTAGACTAGACCCGGGGAGTAAATGAAAATGTTCATACCTGGGTCATGTAATATCGGATTTTTGAGGTCAAACATACGAATCGAAGCTAACAACACTAGCTATTATATGGAATTAAAAACTCAATATTTTTAAACTCAGGTCGAGAGACATGAAGAAAATACCAAACTTGAGGAGGTCGAAGACAAGATCCCGTAATTAAATGAAAATGTTCATACCTGGGTCATGTGATATCGGATTTTTGAGGTCAAACATGCGAATCGAAACTAACAACGCCAGCCATGATATGGAATTTACAACTCAAGATTTTGAAACTCCGGTCTAGAGACATGAAGAAAATAGCAAACTTGAGAAGGTCGTAGACAAGAGCGCGTTACTAAATGAAAATGTTCATACCTGGGTCATGAGATATCGGATTTTTGAGGTCAAACATGCGAATCGAAACTAACAACGCCAGCTATGATATGGAATTTAAAACTCAAGATTTTGAAACTCAGGTCGAGAGACATGAAGAAAATACCAAACATGAGACGGTCGTAGACAAGAGCACCGAAGTAAATGAAAATGTTCATACCTGGGTCATTTGATATCGGATTTTTGTCTTCAAACATACGAATCCAAGCTAACAACGCTACCTATGATATGGAATTAAAAAATCAAGATTTTAAAATTCAGGTCCAGAGACATGAAGAAAATAGGAAACTTGAGGAGGTCGTAAACAAGATCCCGTGAGTAAATGAAAATGTTCATACCTGGGTCATGTGATAACTGATTTTTGAGGTCAAACATGCGAATCGAAGCTTCCAATGCTAACTATGATATGGCATTTAAAAATCATGGTTAATACCAAGGTTCATACCTCGGTCATGTGATATCGGATTTATGTGTTTAAACATGCGAATCGAAGCTAACAACGCTAGCTATGATATGGAATTAAAAAACCAAGATTCTTAAACTCAGGTCGAGAGACACGAAGAAAATAGGAAACTTGAGGAGGTCGTAGACAAGATCCCTTGAGTAAATGAAAATGTTCATACCTGGGTCATGTGATATCTGATTTTTGAGGTCAAACATTCGAATCGAGGCTCCCAATGCTAACTATGATATGGCATTTAAAAATCAGGGTTAATACCAAGGTTCATACCTCGGTCATGTGATATCGGATTTATGTGTTTAAACATGCGAATCGAAGCTAACAACGCTAGCTATAATATGGAATTAAAAAACCAAGATTCTTAAACTCAGGTCGAGAGACACGAAGAAAATAGGAAACTTGAGGAGGTCGTAGACAAGATCCCGTGAGTAAATGAAAATGTTCATACCTCGGTCAGGTGATATCGAATTTTTGAAGTCAAACACGCGAATCGAAACTAACAACGCCAGCTATGATATGGAATTTAAAACTCATGATTTTGAAACTCCGATCTAGAGACATGAAGAAAATAGCAAACTTCAGGAGGTCGTAGACAACAGCCGAGGAGTAAATGAAAATGTTCAAACCTGGGTCATGTGATATCGGATTTTTCAGGTCAAACATGCGAATCGAAACTAACAACGCCAGCTATGATATGGAATTTAAAACTAAAGATTTTGAAACTCCGGTCTAGAGAGATGAAGAAAATAGCAAACTTGGGAAGGTCGTAGACAAGAGCGCGTTACTAAATGAAAATGTTCATACCTGGCTCGTTTGATATCAGATTTTTGTATTTAAACAGGCGAATTGAAGCTTTCAATGTTAGCTACAAAGTGGAATTAAACAATCAACTTTTTGAAACTCACGTCGAGAGACATGAAGAAACTACCAAACATGAGGCGGTCGTAGACAAGAGCACCAAAGTAAATGAAAAAGTTCATACCTGGGTCATGTGATATCGGATTTTTGTCTTCAAACATACGAATCGAAGCTAACAACGCTAGCTATGATATGGAATTAAAAAATCAAGATTTTTAAATTCAGGTCGAGAGACATGAAGAAAATAGGAAACTTCAGGAGGTCGTAGACAAGATCCCGTGAGTAAACGAAAATGTTCATACCTGCGTCATGTGATATCTGATTTTTGAGGTCAAATATGCCAATCGAGGCTTCCAATGATAACTATGATATGGCATTTAAAAATCAAGATTTTGAAACTCAGGTCGACAGACATGAGTAAAATACCAAACTTGAGGAGGTCGTAGATAAGAGCACGGGAGTAAATCACAAGGTTCTTACCTCGGTCATGTGATATCGGATTTTTCAGGTGAAACATGTGAATCGAAACTAACAACGCTAGCTATCATATGGAATTGAAAATTCAAGATTTTTAAACTCAGGTCGAGAGACATGAAGAAAAAAGCAAACTTTAGGTGGTCGTAGACAAGAGCACGGGAGTAAATGCGAAAGTTCATACCTGGATCATGTGATATCGGATTTTTGAGGTCAAACATGCGAATCGAAACTAACAACGCCAGCTATGATATCGAATTTAAAACTCAGGATTTGAAACTCCGGTCCAGAGACATGAAGAAAATAGCAAACATGAGAAGGTCGTAGACAAGAGCGCGTTAGTAAATGAAAATGTTCATATCTGGCTCGTGTGATATCGGATTTTTGTGGTTAAACATGCGAATTGAAGCTTACAATGTTAGCTACGATGTGGAATTAAACAGTAATTATTTTGAAACTCAGGTGGAGAGATATGAAGAAAATACCAAACTTGAGGAGGTCGTAGATAAGAGCACGGGAGTAAATAACAAGGTTCATATCTCGGTCATGTGATATCAGATTTTTTATGTCAAACATACGCATCGAAGCAAACAATTCTAGCTATGATATGGAATTAAAAAATCATGATTTTTAAACTCAGGTCGAGAGACATGAAGAAAATAGGAAACTTGAGGAGGTCGTAGACAAGATCCTGTGAGTAAATGAAAATGTTCATACCTGGGTCATGTGATATCGGATTTTTGAGGTCAAATATGCGAATCGAAACCAACAACGCTAGCTATTATATGGAATTAAAAAATCATGATTTTTAAACTCAGGTCGAGAGACATGAAGGAAATAGGAAACTTGAGGAGGTCAAAGACAAGATCCCGTAAATAAATGAAAATGTTCATACCTGGCTGGTGTGATATCGGATTTATGTGTTTAAACATGCGAATCGAAGCTAACAACGCTAGCAATGATATGGAATTAAAAAATCAGGATTTATAAACTTAGGTCGAGAGACATGAAGAAAATACCAAACATGAAGAGGTCGTAGACTAGACCCGGGGAGTAAATGAAAATGTTCATACCTAGGTCATGTGATATCGGATTTTTGAGGTCAAACATACGAATCGAAGCTAACAACACTAGCTATTATATGGAATTAAAAACTCAATATTTTTAAACTCAGGTCGAGAGACATGAAGAAAATACCAAACTTGAGGAGGTCGTAGACAACAGCCGAGGAGTAAATGAAAATGTTCATACCTGGGTCATCTGATATCGGATTTTTTAGGTCGTAGACAAGAGCACCGAAGTAAATGAAAATATTCATACCTGGGTCATGTGATATCGGATTTTTGCGATCAAACATGCGAATCGAAACTAACAACGCCAGCTATGATATGGAATTTAAAACTCGGGTCGAGCCGCATGAATAAAATAGCAAAGTCGAGGAGGTCGTAGAGAAGAGCCCGTCATTAAATGAAAATGTTCATACCTGGCTTGTGTCATAACGGATTTATGTGTTTAAACATGCAAATCGAAGCTAACAACGCTAGCTATGATATGGAATTAAAAAATCAAGATTTTGAAACTCAGGTCGAGAGACATGAAGAAAATACCAAACTTGAGGAGGTCGTAGACTAGACCCGAGGAGTAAAGGAAAATGTTCATATCTGGGTCATGTGATATCGGATGTTTGAGGTCAAACATGCGAATCGAAACTAACAACGCCAGCCATGATATGGAATTTACAACTAAGGATTTTGAAACTCCGGTCTAGAGACATGAAGAAAATACAAAACTTGAGAAGGTCGTAGACCAGAGCGCATTAGTAAATGAAAATGTTCATACCTCGCTCGTGTGATATCGGATTTTTGTGGTTAAACATACGAATTGAAGCTTACAATGTTAGCTACGATGTGGAATTAAACAATCAAAATTTTGAAACTCAGGTCGAGAGACATGAAGAAAATACCAAACTTGAGGAGGCCGTAGATAAGAGCACGGGAGTAAATAACGCCAGCTATGATATGGAATTTAAAACTCAGGATTTTGAATATCCGGTCTAGAGACATGAAAGAAATAGGAAACTTGAGGAGGTCGAAGACAAGATCCTGTAAGTAAATGAAAATGTTCATACCTGGGTCATGTGATATCGGATTTTTGAGGTCAAACATGCGAATCGAAACTAACAACGCTAGCTATTATATGGAATTAAGAAATCATGATTTTTAAACTCAGGTCGAGAGACATGAAGGAAATAGGAAACTTGAGGAGGTCGAAGACAAGATCCCGTAAGTAAATGAAAATGTTCATACCTGGGTCATGTGATATTGGATTTTTGAGGTCAAACATGCGAATCGAAACTAACAACGCCAGCTATGATATGGAATTTAAAACTCAGGATTTTGAAACTCCGGTCTATAGACATAAAGAAAATAGCAAACTTGAGAAGGTCGTAGACAAGAGCGCGTTAGTAAATGAAAATGTTCATACCTGGTTCCTGTGATATCGGATTTTTGTGGTTAAACATGTGAATTCAAGCTTACAATGTTAGCTACGATGTGGAATTAAACAATCATCTTTTGGAAACTCAGGTCGAGAGACATGAAGAAAATAGAAAACTTCAGGAGGTCGTAGATAAGAGCACGGGAGTAAATAACAAGGTTCATACCTCTGTCATCTGATATCAGATATTTGAGGTCAAACATACGAATCGAAGCTAAAAACGCTAGCTATCATATGGAATTAAAAAATCATGATTTTTAAACTCAGGTCGAGAGACATGAAGAAAAAATAGGAAACTTGAGGAGGTCGTAGACAAGATCCTGTGAGTAAATGAAAATGTTCATACCTGGGTCATGTGATATCGGATTTTTGAGGTCATACATGCGAATCGAAACTAACAATGCCAGCTATGATATGGAATTTAAAACTCAAGATTTTGAAACTCCGGTCTAGAGACATGATGAAAATAGCAAACTTCAGGAGGTCGTAGACAAGAGCTGGGAGTAAATGAAAATGTTCCTACCTGGGTCATGTGATATCGGATTTTTGAGGTCATACATGCGAATCGAAACTAACAATGCCAGCTATGATATGGAATTTAAAACTCAAGATTTTGAAACTCCGGTCTAGAGACATGATGAAAATAGCAAACTTCAGGAGGTCGTAGACAAGAGCTGGGGAGTAAATGAAAATGTTCCTACCTGGGTCATGTGATATCGGATTTTTCAGGTGAAACATGCGAATCGAAACTAACAACGCCAGCTCCGATATGGAATTTCAAACTCAAGATTTTGAAACTCCGGTCTAGAGACATGAAGAAAATAGCAAACTTGAGAAGGTCGTAGACAAGAGCGCGTTACTAAATGAAAATGTTCATACCTGGCTCGTGTGATATCGGATTTGTGTATTTAAACATGCGAATTGAAGCTTACAATGTTAGCTACAAAGTGAAATTAAACAATCAACATTTTAAAACTCAGGTCGAGAGACAGGAAGAAAATACCAAACATGAGGCGGTCGTAGGCAAGAGCACCAAAGTAAATGAAAAAGTTCATACCTGGGTCATGTGATATCAGATTTTTGTGTTCAAACATACGAATCGAAGCTAACAGTGCCAGCTATGATATGGAATTAAAAAATCAAGATTTTTAAATTCAGGTCGAGAGACATGAAGAAAATAGGAAACTTGAGGAGGTCGTAGGCAAGATCCCGTGAGTAAATGAAAATGTTCATACCTGGGTCATGTGATATCTGATTTTTGAGGTCAAACATGCGAATCGAGCCTCCCAATGCTAACTATGATATGGCATTTAAAAATCAAGATTTTGAAACTCAGGTCGAGACGCATGACTGAAATACCAAAGTTGAGGAGGTCGTAGACAAGAGCCGGTTAGTAAATGTAAATGTTCATACCTGGCTCGTGTGATATCGGATTTATGTGTTTACACATGCGAATCGAAGCTAACAACGCTACCTATGATATGGAATTAAAAAATCAAGATTTTGAAACTCAGGTCGAGAGACATGAAGAAAATACCAAACTTGAGGAGGTCGTAGACAAGAGCCGGTCAGTAAATGAAAATGTTCATACCTGGCTCGTGTGATATCGGATTTTTGAGGTCAAACATGCGAATCGAAACTTCTAATGCTAACTATGATATGGCATTGAAAAATCAAGATTTTGAAACTCAGGTCGAGACGCATGCATAAAATACCAAAGATGAGGAGGTTGTAGACTAAAGCCCGTGAGTAAATGAAAATGTTCAAACCTGGCTCGTGTGATATCGGATTTTTTTGTTTAAACATGGGAATCGAAGCTAACAACGATAACTATGATATAGAATTAAAAAATCAAGATTTTTAAACTCAGGTCGAGAGACATGAAAAAATAGGAAACTTGAGGAGGTCGAAGACAAGATCCCGTGAGTAAATGAAAATGTTCATACCTGGGTCATGTGATATCTGATTTTTGAGGTCAAACATGCGAATCGAGGCTCCCAATGCTAACTATGATATGGCATTGAAAAATCAAGATTTTGAAACTCAGGTCGAGACGCATGAATAAAATACCAAAGATGAGGAGGTTGTAGACTAAAGCCCGTGAGTAAATGAAAATGTTCAAACCTGGCTCGTGTGATATCGGATTTTTTTGTTTAAACATGGGAATCGAAGCTAACAGCTAGCTATGATATGGAATTAAACAATCAAGATTTTGAAACTTAGATCGAGAGACATGAAGAAAATACCAAACTTGAGGAGGTCGTAGACAAGAGCCTGGGAGTAAATCAAAATGTTCATTTCTGGGTCATGTGATATCGGATTTTTGAGGTCAGACATGCGAATCGAAACTAACAACGCCAGCTCCGATATGGAATTTAAAACTCAAGATTTTGAAACTCCGGTCTAGAGACATGAAGAAAATACCAAACTTGAGAAAGTCGTAGACAAGAGCGCGTTACTAAATGAAAATGTTCATACCTGGCTCGTGTGATATCGGATTTTTGAGGTGAAACATGCGAATCGAAACTTCTAGTGCTAACTATGCTATGGCATTGAAAAATGAAGATTTTGAAACTCAGGTCGAGACGCATGAATAAAATACCAAAGATGAGGAGGTTGTAGACTAAAGCCCGTGAGTAAATGAAAATGTTCAAATCTGGCTCGTGTGATATCAGATTTTTTTGTTTAAATATGGGAATCGAAGCTAACAACGCTAGCTATGATATGGAATTAAAAAATCAAGATTTTGAAACTTAGATCGAGAGACATGAAGAAAATACCAAACTTGAGGAGGTCGTAGACAAGAGCCTGCGAGTAAATCAAAATGTTCATTTCTGGGTCATGTGATATCGGATTTTTGAGGTCAGACATGCGAATCGAAACTAACAACACCAGCTCCGATATGGAATTTAAAACTCAAGATTTTGAAACTCCGGTCTAGAGACATGAACAAAATAGCAAACTTGAGAAAGTCGTAGACAAGAGCGCGTTACTAAATGAAAATGTTCATACCTGGCTCGTGTGATATCGGATTTTTGTGTTTAAACATGCGAATTCAAGCTTACAATGTTAGCTACGATGTGGAATTAAACAATCAACATTTTGAAACTCAGGTCGAGAGACATGAAGAAAATACCAAACTTGAGGAGGTCGTAGACAAGAGCACGGGAGTAAATGAAAATGTTCATACCTGGGTCATGTGATATCGGATTTTTGTGTTCAAACATACGAATCGAAGCTAACAACGCTAACTATGATATAGAATTAAAAAATCAAGATTTTTAAACTCAAGTCGAGAGACATGAAAAAATAAGAAACTTGAGGAGGTCGAAGACAAGATCCCGTGAGTAAATGAAAATGTTCATACCTGGGTCATGTGATATCGGATTTTTGAGGTCAAACATGCGAATCGAAACTAACAACGCTAGCTATTATATGGAATTAAAAAATCATGATTTTTAAACTCAGGTCGAGAGACATGAAGGAAATAGGAAACTTGAGGAGGTCGAAGACAAGATCCCGTAAGTAAATGAAAATGTTCATACCTGGGTCATGTGATATCGGATTTTTGAGGTAAAACATGCGAATCGAAATTAACAACGCCAGCTATGATATGGAATTTAAAACTCAGGATTTTCAAACTCAGGTCGAGAGATATAAAGAAAATAGCAAACTTGAGAAGGTCGTAGACAAGAGCGCGTTAGTAAATGAAAATGTTCATACCTGGTTCCTGTGATATCGGATTTTTGTGTTCAAACATACGAATCAGAGCTAACAACGCTAACTATGATATAGAATTAAAAAATCAAGATTTTGAAACTCAGATCGAGAGACATCAAGGAAATACCAAACTTGAGGAGGTCGTAGACAAGAGCCTGGGAGTAAATCAAAATGTTCATTTCTGGGTCATGTGACATCGGATTTTTGAGGTCAGACATGCGAATCGAAACTAACAACGCCAGCTCCGATATGGAATTTAAAACTCAAGATTTTGAAACTCCGGTCTACAGACATGATGAAAATAGCAAACTTGAGAAAGTCGTAGACAAGAGCGCGTTACTAAATGAAAATGTTCATACCTGGCTCGTGTAATATCGGATTTCTGTGTTTAAACATGCGAATTCAAGCTTACAATGTTAGCTACGATGTGGAATTAAACAATCAACATTTCGAAACTCAGGTCGAGAGACATGAAGAAAATACCAAACTTGAGGAGGTCGTAGACAAGAGCACGGGAGTAAATGAAAATGTTCATACCTGGGTCATGTGATATCGGATTTTTGTGTTCAAACATACGAATCGAAGCTAACAACGCTAACTATGATATAGAATTAAAAAATCAAGATTTTTAAACTCAGGTCGAGAGACATGAAAAAATAGGAAACTTGAGGAGGTCGCAGACAAGATCCCGTGACTAAATGAAAATGTTCATACCTGGGTCATGTGATATCGGATTTTTGAGGTCAAACATGCGAATCGAAACTTCTAATGCTAACTTTCATATGGCATTGAAAAATGAAGATTTTGAAACTCATGTCGAGACGCATGAATAAAATACCAAAGATGAGGAGGTTGTAGACTAAAGCCCGTGAGTAAATGAAAATGTTCAAACGTGGCTCGTGTGATATCGGATTTTTGTGTTTAAACATGCGAATTGAAGCTGAGAATGCTAGCTACGATATAGAATTAAAAACTCAAGATTTTGAAACTCAGGTCGAGAGACATGAAAAAAATACCAAACTTGAGAAGGTCGTAGGAAAGAGCCGGTACCTGGGTCATGTGATATCGTATTTTTGAGGTCAAACATGCGAATCGAAATTAACAATGCCAGCTATGATATGGAATTTAAAACTCAAGATTTTGAAACTCCGCTCTAGAGACATGAACAAAATAGCAAACTTGACAAAGTCGTAGACAAGAGCGCGTTAGTAAATGAAAATGTTCATACCTGGTTCGTTTGATATCGGATATTTGTGTTTAAACATGCGAATTCAAGCTTACAATGTTAGCTACCATGGGGAATGAAACAATCAACATTTTGAAACTCAGGTCGAGAGACATGAAGAAAATACCAAACTTGAGGAGGTCGTAGACAAGAGCACGGGAGTAAAGGAAAATGTTCATACCTGGGTAATGTGATATCGGATTTTTGAGGTCAAACATACGAATCGAAGCTAACAACGCTAGCTATGATATAGAATTAAAAAATCAAGATTTTTAAAGTCAGGTCGAGAGACATGAAGAAAATAGGAAACTTGAGGAGGTCGTAGACAAGATCCTGTGAGTAAATGAAAATGTTCATACATGGGTCATGTGATATCAGATTTTTGAGGTCAAACATGCGAATCGAAACTAACAACGCTAGCTATTATATGGAATTAAAAAATCATGATTTTTAAGCTCAGGTCGAGAGACATGAAGGAAATAGGAAACTTGAGGAGGTCGAAGACAAGATCCCGTAAGTAAATGAAAATGTTCATACCTGGGTCATGTGATATCGGATTTTTGAGGTAAAACATGCGAATCGAAATTAACAACGCCAGCTATGATATGGAATTTAAAACTCTGGATTTTGAAACTCAGGTCGAGAGACATAAAGAAAATAGCAAACTTGAGAAGGTCGTAGACAAGAGCGCGTTAGTAAATGAAAATGTTCATACCTGGTTCCTGTGATATCGGATTTCTGTGGTTAAACATGCGAATTGAAGCTTACAATGTTACCTACGATGTGGAATTAAACAATCATCATTTTGAAACTCAGGTCGAGAGACATGAAGAAAATAGCAAACTTTAGGACGTTGTAGATAAGAGCACGGGAGTAAATAACAAGGTTCTTACCTCCGTCATCTGATATCAGATATTTGAGGTCAAACATACGAATCGAAGCTAAAAACGCTAGCTATCATATGGAATTAAAAAATCAAGATTTTTAAACTCAGGTCGAGAGATATGAAGAAAATAGGAAACTTGACGAGGTCGTAGACAAGATCCCGTGAGTAAATGAAAATGTTTATACCTGGGTCATGTGATATCGGATTTTTGAGGTCATACATGCGAATCGAAACTAACAATGCCAGCTCCGATATGGAATTAAAAACTCAAGATTTTGAAACTCAGGTCGAGAGACATGAAAAAAATACCAAACTTGAGGAGGTCGTAGAAAAGAGTCGATACCTGGGTCATGTGATATCGTATTTTTGAGGTCAAACATGCGAATCGAAATTAACAACGCCAGCTATGATATGTAATTTAAAACTCATGATTTTGAAACTCCGGTCTAGAGACATGAACAAAATAGCAAACTTGAGAAAGTCGTAGACAAGAGCGCGTTAGTAAATGAAAATGTTCATACCTGGCTCGTGTGATATCGGATTTTTGTGTTTAAACATGCGAATTGAAACTAAGAACGCCAGGTATGATATGGAATTAAAAAAAGAAGATTTTGAAACTCAGGTCGAGAGACTTGAAGAAGGAATTAGCAAACTTAAGGAGGTCGTAGACAAGAGCCCGTTAGTAAATGAAAATCTGCATACCTGGCTCGTGTGACATCGGATTTTAGTGTTCAAACATGCGAATCGAAGCTTACAATGCTAGCTATGATATGGAATTAAAAAATCAATATTTTGATACTCCGGTCGAGAGACATGAAGAAAATAGCAAACAGAAGGTCGTAGACAAGAGCGCGCTAGTAAATGAAAATGTTCATACTTGGCTCGTGTGATATCGGATTTTTTTGTTTATACATGTGAATTTAAGCTTACAGTGTTAGCTATGATGTGGAATTAAAAAATCAAGATTTTGAAACTCAGTTCGAGAGGCACGACCTCCTCAAATTTGCTATTTTCCTCATATCTCTCGACCTGAGTTTCAAAATTTTGATTTTTCAATTCCATATCATAACTAGCGTTGTTAGCTTCGATTCGCATGTTTCAACACAAAAATACGATATCACACAAGCCAGGTATGAACATTTTAATTTACTCACGGGCTCTTGTCTACGACCTCCTCAAGTTTGCTTTTTTCTTCATGTCTCTCGACCTAAATTTCAAAATTTTGATTTTTCAATTCAATATTAGAGCAAGCGTTTGTTAGCTTCAATTCGCATGTTTGAACACAAAAATCCGATATCACACAAGCCAGGTATGAACATTTTCATTTACTAACGGGCTCTTGTCCACTCCCTCCTCAAGTTTGCTATTTTCGTCATATCTCTCAACCTGAGTTTCAAAATTTTGATTTTTCAATTCAATATCATAGTTAGCGTTCTTAGCTTCGATTCGCATGGTTGACCAGAAAAATCCGATATGGAAAGCCACCGGATGCAACTCTTCTTTATCGCCTTCTTTATCGACCCATGTAGCATAAAGTCATGGGTTCGAGTCTTGCCAGCTAACAACGCTACCTATGATATGGAATTAAAAAATCAAGATTTTAAAATTCAGGTCCAGAGACATGAAGAAAATAGGAAACTTGAGGAGGTCGTAAACAAGATCCCGTGAGTAAATGAAAATGTTCATACCTGGGTCATGTGATAACTGATTTTTGAGGTCAAACATGCGAATCGAAGCTTCCAATGCTAACTATGATATGGCATTTAAAAATCATGGTTAATACCAAGGTTCATACCTCGGTCATGTGATATCGGATTTATGTGTTTAAACATGCGAATCGAAGCTAACAACGCTAGCTATGATATGGAATTAAAAAACCAAGATTCTTAAACTCAGGTCGAGAGACACGAAGAAAATAGGAAACTTGAGGAGGTCGTAGACAAGATCCCTTGAGTAAATGAAAATGTTCATACCTGGGTCATGTGATATCTGATTTTTGAGGTCAAACATTCGAATCGAGGCTCCCAATGCTAACTATGATATGGCATTTAAAAATCAGGGTTAATACCAAGGTTCATACCTCGGTCATGTGATATCGGATTTATGTGTTTAAACATGCGAATCGAAGCTAACAACGCTAGCTATAATATGGAATTAAAAAACCAAGATTCTTAAACTCAGGTCGAGAGACACGAAGAAAATAGGAAACTTGAGGAGGTCGTAGACAAGATCCCGTGAGTAAATGAAAATGTTCATACCTCGGTCAGGTGATATCGAATTTTTGAAGTCAAACACGCGAATCGAAACTAACAACGCCAGCTATGATATGGAATTTAAAACTCAGGATTTTGAAACTCCGATCTAGAGACATGAAGAAAATAGCAAACTTCAGGAGGTCGTAGACAACAGCCGAGGAGTAAATGAAAATGTTCAAACCTGGGTCATGTGATATCGGATTTTTCAGGTCAAACATGCGAATCGAAACTAACAACGCCAGCTATGATATGGAATTTAAAACTAAAGATTTTGAAACTCCGGTCTAGAGAGATGAAGAAAATAGCAAACTTGGGAAGGTCGTAGACAAGAGCGCGTTACTAAATGAAAATGTTCATACCTGGCTCGTTTGATATCAGATTTTTGTATTTAAACAGGCGAATTGAAGCTTTCAATGTTAGCTACAAAGTGGAATTAAACAATCAACTTTTTGAAACTCACGTCGAGAGACATGAAGAAACTACCAAACATGAGGCGGTCGTAGACAAGAGCACCAAAGTAAATGAAAAAGTTCATACCTGGGTCATGTGATATCGGATTTTTGTCTTCAAACATACGAATCGAAGCTAACAACGCTAGCTATGATATGGAATTAAAAAATCAAGATTTTTAAATTCAGGTCGAGAGACATGAAGAAAATAGGAAACTTCAGGAGGTCGTAGACAAGATCCCGTGAGTAAACGAAAATGTTCATACCTGCGTCATGTGATATCTGATTTTTGAGGTCAAATATGCCAATCGAGGCTTCCAATGATAACTATGATATGGCATTTAAAAATCAAGATTTTGAAACTCAGGTCGACAGACATGAGTAAAATACCAAACTTGAGGAGGTCGTAGATAAGAGCACGGGAGTAAATCACAAGGTTCTTACCTCGGTCATGTGATATCGGATTTTTCAGGTGAAACATGTGAATCGAAACTAACAACGCTAGCTATCATATGGAATTGAAAATTCAAGATTTTTAAACTCAGGTCGAGAGACATGAAGAAAAAAGCAAACTTTAGGTGGTCGTAGACAAGAGCACGGGAGTAAATGCGAAAGTTCATACCTGGATCATGTGATATCGGATTTTTGAGGTCAAACATGCGAATCGAAACTAACAACGCCAGCTATGATATCGAATTTAAAACTCAGGATTTGAAACTCCGGTCCAGAGACATGAAGAAAATAGCAAACATGAGAAGGTCGTAGACAAGAGCGCGTTAGTAAATGAAAATGTTCATATCTGGCTCGTGTGATATCGGATTTTTGTGGTTAAACATGCGAATTGAAGCTTACAATGTTAGCTACGATGTGGAATTAAACAGTAATTATTTTGAAACTCAGGTGGAGAGATATGAAGAAAATACCAAACTTGAGGAGGTCGTAGATAAGAGCACGGGAGTAAATAACAAGGTTCATATCTCGGTCATGTGATATCAGATTTTTTATGTCAAACATACGCATCGAAGCAAACAATTCTAGCTATGATATGGAATTAAAAAATCATGATTTTTAAACTCAGGTCGAGAGACATGAAGAAAATAGGAAACTTGAGGAGGTCGTAGACAAGATCCTGTGAGTAAATGAAAATGTTCATACCTGGGTCATGTGATATCGGATTTTTGAGGTCAAATATGCGAATCGAAACCAACAACGCTAGCTATTATATGGAATTAAAAAATCATGATTTTTAAACTCAGGTCGAGAGACATGAAGGAAATAGGAAACTTGAGGAGGTCAAAGACAAGATCCCGTAAATAAATGAAAATGTTCATACCTGGCTGGTGTGATATCGGATTTATGTGTTTAAACATGCGAATCGAAGCTAACAACGCTAGCAATGATATGGAATTAAAAAATCAGGATTTATAAACTTAGGTCGAGAGACATGAAGAAAATACCAAACATGAAGAGGTCGTAGACTAGACCCGGGGAGTAAATGAAAATGTTCATACCTAGGTCATGTGATATCGGATTTTTGAGGTCAAACATACGAATCGAAGCTAACAACACTAGCTATTATATGGAATTAAAAACTCAATATTTTTAAACTCAGGTCGAGAGACATGAAGAAAATACCAAACTTGAGGAGGTCGTAGACAACAGCCGAGGAGTAAATGAAAATGTTCATACCTGGGTCATCTGATATCGGATTTTTTAGGTCGTAGACAAGAGCACCGAAGTAAATGAAAATATTCATACCTGGGTCATGTGATATCGGATTTTTGCGATCAAACATGCGAATCGAAACTAACAACGCCAGCTATGATATGGAATTTAAAACTCGGGTCGAGCCGCATGAATAAAATAGCAAAGTCGAGGAGGTCGTAGAGAAGAGCCCGTCATTAAATGAAAATGTTCATACCTGGCTTGTGTCATAACGGATTTATGTGTTTAAACATGCAAATCGAAGCTAACAACGCTAGCTATGATATGGAATTAAAAAATCAAGATTTTGAAACTCAGGTCGAGAGACATGAAGAAAATACCAAACTTGAGGAGGTCGTAGACTAGACCCGAGGAGTAAAGGAAAATGTTCATATCTGGGTCATGTGATATCGGATGTTTGAGGTCAAACATGCGAATCGAAACTAACAACGCCAGCCATGATATGGAATTTACAACTAAGGATTTTGAAACTCCGGTCTAGAGACATGAAGAAAATACAAAACTTGAGAAGGTCGTAGACCAGAGCGCATTAGTAAATGAAAATGTTCATACCTCGCTCGTGTGATATCGGATTTTTGTGGTTAAACATACGAATTGAAGCTTACAATGTTAGCTACGATGTGGAATTAAACAATCAAAATTTTGAAACTCAGGTCGAGAGACATGAAGAAAATACCAAACTTGAGGAGGCCGTAGATAAGAGCACGGGAGTAAATAACGCCAGCTATGATATGGAATTTAAAACTCAGGATTTTGAATATCCGGTCTAGAGACATGAAAGAAATAGGAAACTTGAGGAGGTCGAAGACAAGATCCTGTAAGTAAATGAAAATGTTCATACCTGGGTCATGTGATATCGGATTTTTGAGGTCAAACATGCGAATCGAAACTAACAACGCTAGCTATTATATGGAATTAAGAAATCATGATTTTTAAACTCAGGTCGAGAGACATGAAGGAAATAGGAAACTTGAGGAGGTCGAAGACAAGATCCCGTAAGTAAATGAAAATGTTCATACCTGGGTCATGTGATATTGGATTTTTGAGGTCAAACATGCGAATCGAAACTAACAACGCCAGCTATGATATGGAATTTAAAACTCAGGATTTTGAAACTCCGGTCTATAGACATAAAGAAAATAGCAAACTTGAGAAGGTCGTAGACAAGAGCGCGTTAGTAAATGAAAATGTTCATACCTGGTTCCTGTGATATCGGATTTTTGTGGTTAAACATGTGAATTCAAGCTTACAATGTTAGCTACGATGTGGAATTAAACAATCATCTTTTGGAAACTCAGGTCGAGAGACATGAAGAAAATAGAAAACTTCAGGAGGTCGTAGATAAGAGCACGGGAGTAAATAACAAGGTTCATACCTCTGTCATCTGATATCAGATATTTGAGGTCAAACATACGAATCGAAGCTAAAAACGCTAGCTATCATATGGAATTAAAAAATCATGATTTTTAAACTCAGGTCGAGAGACATGAAGAAAAAATAGGAAACTTGAGGAGGTCGTAGACAAGATCCTGTGAGTAAATGAAAATGTTCATACCTGGGTCATGTGATATCGGATTTTTGAGGTCATACATGCGAATCGAAACTAACAATGCCAGCTATGATATGGAATTTAAAACTCAAGATTTTGAAACTCCGGTCTAGAGACATGATGAAAATAGCAAACTTCAGGAGGTCGTAGACAAGAGCTGGGAGTAAATGAAAATGTTCCTACCTGGGTCATGTGATATCGGATTTTTGAGGTCATACATGCGAATCGAAACTAACAATGCCAGCTATGATATGGAATTTAAAACTCAAGATTTTGAAACTCCGGTCTAGAGACATGATGAAAATAGCAAACTTCAGGAGGTCGTAGACAAGAGCTGGGGAGTAAATGAAAATGTTCCTACCTGGGTCATGTGATATCGGATTTTTCAGGTGAAACATGCGAATCGAAACTAACAACGCCAGCTCCGATATGGAATTTCAAACTCAAGATTTTGAAACTCCGGTCTAGAGACATGAAGAAAATAGCAAACTTGAGAAGGTCGTAGACAAGAGCGCGTTACTAAATGAAAATGTTCATACCTGGCTCGTGTGATATCGGATTTGTGTATTTAAACATGCGAATTGAAGCTTACAATGTTAGCTACAAAGTGAAATTAAACAATCAACATTTTAAAACTCAGGTCGAGAGACAGGAAGAAAATACCAAACATGAGGCGGTCGTAGGCAAGAGCACCAAAGTAAATGAAAAAGTTCATACCTGGGTCATGTGATATCAGATTTTTGTGTTCAAACATACGAATCGAAGCTAACAGTGCCAGCTATGATATGGAATTAAAAAATCAAGATTTTTAAATTCAGGTCGAGAGACATGAAGAAAATAGGAAACTTGAGGAGGTCGTAGGCAAGATCCCGTGAGTAAATGAAAATGTTCATACCTGGGTCATGTGATATCTGATTTTTGAGGTCAAACATGCGAATCGAGCCTCCCAATGCTAACTATGATATGGCATTTAAAAATCAAGATTTTGAAACTCAGGTCGAGACGCATGACTGAAATACCAAAGTTGAGGAGGTCGTAGACAAGAGCCGGTTAGTAAATGTAAATGTTCATACCTGGCTCGTGTGATATCGGATTTATGTGTTTACACATGCGAATCGAAGCTAACAACGCTACCTATGATATGGAATTAAAAAATCAAGATTTTGAAACTCAGGTCGAGAGACATGAAGAAAATACCAAACTTGAGGAGGTCGTAGACAAGAGCCGGTCAGTAAATGAAAATGTTCATACCTGGCTCGTGTGATATCGGATTTTTGAGGTCAAACATGCGAATCGAAACTTCTAATGCTAACTATGATATGGCATTGAAAAATCAAGATTTTGAAACTCAGGTCGAGACGCATGCATAAAATACCAAAGATGAGGAGGTTGTAGACTAAAGCCCGTGAGTAAATGAAAATGTTCAAACCTGGCTCGTGTGATATCGGATTTTTTTGTTTAAACATGGGAATCGAAGCTAACAACGATAACTATGATATAGAATTAAAAAATCAAGATTTTTAAACTCAGGTCGAGAGACATGAAAAAATAGGAAACTTGAGGAGGTCGAAGACAAGATCCCGTGAGTAAATGAAAATGTTCATACCTGGGTCATGTGATATCTGATTTTTGAGGTCAAACATGCGAATCGAGGCTCCCAATGCTAACTATGATATGGCATTGAAAAATCAAGATTTTGAAACTCAGGTCGAGACGCATGAATAAAATACCAAAGATGAGGAGGTTGTAGACTAAAGCCCGTGAGTAAATGAAAATGTTCAAACCTGGCTCGTGTGATATCGGATTTTTTTGTTTAAACATGGGAATCGAAGCTAACAGCTAGCTATGATATGGAATTAAACAATCAAGATTTTGAAACTTAGATCGAGAGACATGAAGAAAATACCAAACTTGAGGAGGTCGTAGACAAGAGCCTGGGAGTAAATCAAAATGTTCATTTCTGGGTCATGTGATATCGGATTTTTGAGGTCAGACATGCGAATCGAAACTAACAACGCCAGCTCCGATATGGAATTTAAAACTCAAGATTTTGAAACTCCGGTCTAGAGACATGAAGAAAATACCAAACTTGAGAAAGTCGTAGACAAGAGCGCGTTACTAAATGAAAATGTTCATACCTGGCTCGTGTGATATCGGATTTTTGAGGTGAAACATGCGAATCGAAACTTCTAGTGCTAACTATGCTATGGCATTGAAAAATGAAGATTTTGAAACTCAGGTCGAGACGCATGAATAAAATACCAAAGATGAGGAGGTTGTAGACTAAAGCCCGTGAGTAAATGAAAATGTTCAAATCTGGCTCGTGTGATATCAGATTTTTTTGTTTAAATATGGGAATCGAAGCTAACAACGCTAGCTATGATATGGAATTAAAAAATCAAGATTTTGAAACTTAGATCGAGAGACATGAAGAAAATACCAAACTTGAGGAGGTCGTAGACAAGAGCCTGCGAGTAAATCAAAATGTTCATTTCTGGGTCATGTGATATCGGATTTTTGAGGTCAGACATGCGAATCGAAACTAACAACACCAGCTCCGATATGGAATTTAAAACTCAAGATTTTGAAACTCCGGTCTAGAGACATGAACAAAATAGCAAACTTGAGAAAGTCGTAGACAAGAGCGCGTTACTAAATGAAAATGTTCATACCTGGCTCGTGTGATATCGGATTTTTGTGTTTAAACATGCGAATTCAAGCTTACAATGTTAGCTACGATGTGGAATTAAACAATCAACATTTTGAAACTCAGGTCGAGAGACATGAAGAAAATACCAAACTTGAGGAGGTCGTAGACAAGAGCACGGGAGTAAATGAAAATGTTCATACCTGGGTCATGTGATATCGGATTTTTGTGTTCAAACATACGAATCGAAGCTAACAACGCTAACTATGATATAGAATTAAAAAATCAAGATTTTTAAACTCAAGTCGAGAGACATGAAAAAATAAGAAACTTGAGGAGGTCGAAGACAAGATCCCGTGAGTAAATGAAAATGTTCATACCTGGGTCATGTGATATCGGATTTTTGAGGTCAAACATGCGAATCGAAACTAACAACGCTAGCTATTATATGGAATTAAAAAATCATGATTTTTAAACTCAGGTCGAGAGACATGAAGGAAATAGGAAACTTGAGGAGGTCGAAGACAAGATCCCGTAAGTAAATGAAAATGTTCATACCTGGGTCATGTGATATCGGATTTTTGAGGTAAAACATGCGAATCGAAATTAACAACGCCAGCTATGATATGGAATTTAAAACTCAGGATTTTCAAACTCAGGTCGAGAGATATAAAGAAAATAGCAAACTTGAGAAGGTCGTAGACAAGAGCGCGTTAGTAAATGAAAATGTTCATACCTGGTTCCTGTGATATCGGATTTTTGTGTTCAAACATACGAATCAGAGCTAACAACGCTAACTATGATATAGAATTAAAAAATCAAGATTTTGAAACTCAGATCGAGAGACATCAAGGAAATACCAAACTTGAGGAGGTCGTAGACAAGAGCCTGGGAGTAAATCAAAATGTTCATTTCTGGGTCATGTGACATCGGATTTTTGAGGTCAGACATGCGAATCGAAACTAACAACGCCAGCTCCGATATGGAATTTAAAACTCAAGATTTTGAAACTCCGGTCTACAGACATGATGAAAATAGCAAACTTGAGAAAGTCGTAGACAAGAGCGCGTTACTAAATGAAAATGTTCATACCTGGCTCGTGTAATATCGGATTTCTGTGTTTAAACATGCGAATTCAAGCTTACAATGTTAGCTACGATGTGGAATTAAACAATCAACATTTCGAAACTCAGGTCGAGAGACATGAAGAAAATACCAAACTTGAGGAGGTCGTAGACAAGAGCACGGGAGTAAATGAAAATGTTCATACCTGGGTCATGTGATATCGGATTTTTGTGTTCAAACATACGAATCGAAGCTAACAACGCTAACTATGATATAGAATTAAAAAATCAAGATTTTTAAACTCAGGTCGAGAGACATGAAAAAATAGGAAACTTGAGGAGGTCGCAGACAAGATCCCGTGACTAAATGAAAATGTTCATACCTGGGTCATGTGATATCGGATTTTTGAGGTCAAACATGCGAATCGAAACTTCTAATGCTAACTTTCATATGGCATTGAAAAATGAAGATTTTGAAACTCATGTCGAGACGCATGAATAAAATACCAAAGATGAGGAGGTTGTAGACTAAAGCCCGTGAGTAAATGAAAATGTTCAAACGTGGCTCGTGTGATATCGGATTTTTGTGTTTAAACATGCGAATTGAAGCTGAGAATGCTAGCTACGATATAGAATTAAAAACTCAAGATTTTGAAACTCAGGTCGAGAGACATGAAAAAAATACCAAACTTGAGAAGGTCGTAGGAAAGAGCCGGTACCTGGGTCATGTGATATCGTATTTTTGAGGTCAAACATGCGAATCGAAATTAACAATGCCAGCTATGATATGGAATTTAAAACTCAAGATTTTGAAACTCCGCTCTAGAGACATGAACAAAATAGCAAACTTGACAAAGTCGTAGACAAGAGCGCGTTAGTAAATGAAAATGTTCATACCTGGTTCGTTTGATATCGGATATTTGTGTTTAAACATGCGAATTCAAGCTTACAATGTTAGCTACCATGGGGAATGAAACAATCAACATTTTGAAACTCAGGTCGAGAGACATGAAGAAAATACCAAACTTGAGGAGGTCGTAGACAAGAGCACGGGAGTAAAGGAAAATGTTCATACCTGGGTAATGTGATATCGGATTTTTGAGGTCAAACATACGAATCGAAGCTAACAACGCTAGCTATGATATAGAATTAAAAAATCAAGATTTTTAAAGTCAGGTCGAGAGACATGAAGAAAATAGGAAACTTGAGGAGGTCGTAGACAAGATCCTGTGAGTAAATGAAAATGTTCATACATGGGTCATGTGATATCAGATTTTTGAGGTCAAACATGCGAATCGAAACTAACAACGCTAGCTATTATATGGAATTAAAAAATCATGATTTTTAAGCTCAGGTCGAGAGACATGAAGGAAATAGGAAACTTGAGGAGGTCGAAGACAAGATCCCGTAAGTAAATGAAAATGTTCATACCTGGGTCATGTGATATCGGATTTTTGAGGTAAAACATGCGAATCGAAATTAACAACGCCAGCTATGATATGGAATTTAAAACTCTGGATTTTGAAACTCAGGTCGAGAGACATAAAGAAAATAGCAAACTTGAGAAGGTCGTAGACAAGAGCGCGTTAGTAAATGAAAATGTTCATACCTGGTTCCTGTGATATCGGATTTCTGTGGTTAAACATGCGAATTGAAGCTTACAATGTTACCTACGATGTGGAATTAAACAATCATCATTTTGAAACTCAGGTCGAGAGACATGAAGAAAATAGCAAACTTTAGGACGTTGTAGATAAGAGCACGGGAGTAAATAACAAGGTTCTTACCTCCGTCATCTGATATCAGATATTTGAGGTCAAACATACGAATCGAAGCTAAAAACGCTAGCTATCATATGGAATTAAAAAATCAAGATTTTTAAACTCAGGTCGAGAGATATGAAGAAAATAGGAAACTTGACGAGGTCGTAGACAAGATCCCGTGAGTAAATGAAAATGTTTATACCTGGGTCATGTGATATCGGATTTTTGAGGTCATACATGCGAATCGAAACTAACAATGCCAGCTCCGATATGGAATTAAAAACTCAAGATTTTGAAACTCAGGTCGAGAGACATGAAAAAAATACCAAACTTGAGGAGGTCGTAGAAAAGAGTCGATACCTGGGTCATGTGATATCGTATTTTTGAGGTCAAACATGCGAATCGAAATTAACAACGCCAGCTATGATATGTAATTTAAAACTCATGATTTTGAAACTCCGGTCTAGAGACATGAACAAAATAGCAAACTTGAGAAAGTCGTAGACAAGAGCGCGTTAGTAAATGAAAATGTTCATACCTGGCTCGTGTGATATCGGATTTTTGTGTTTAAACATGCGAATTGAAACTAAGAACGCCAGGTATGATATGGAATTAAAAAAAGAAGATTTTGAAACTCAGGTCGAGAGACTTGAAGAAGGAATTAGCAAACTTAAGGAGGTCGTAGACAAGAGCCCGTTAGTAAATGAAAATCTGCATACCTGGCTCGTGTGACATCGGATTTTAGTGTTCAAACATGCGAATCGAAGCTTACAATGCTAGCTATGATATGGAATTAAAAAATCAATATTTTGATACTCCGGTCGAGAGACATGAAGAAAATAGCAAACAGAAGGTCGTAGACAAGAGCGCGCTAGTAAATGAAAATGTTCATACTTGGCTCGTGTGATATCGGATTTTTTTGTTTATACATGTGAATTTAAGCTTACAGTGTTAGCTATGATGTGGAATTAAAAAATCAAGATTTTGAAACTCAGTTCGAGAGGCACGACCTCCTCAAATTTGCTATTTTCCTCATATCTCTCGACCTGAGTTTCAAAATTTTGATTTTTCAATTCCATATCATAACTAGCGTTGTTAGCTTCGATTCGCATGTTTCAACACAAAAATACGATATCACACAAGCCAGGTATGAACATTTTAATTTACTCACGGGCTCTTGTCTACGACCTCCTCAAGTTTGCTTTTTTCTTCATGTCTCTCGACCTAAATTTCAAAATTTTGATTTTTCAATTCAATATTAGAGCAAGCGTTTGTTAGCTTCAATTCGCATGTTTGAACACAAAAATCCGATATCACACAAGCCAGGTATGAACATTTTCATTTACTAACGGGCTCTTGTCCACTCCCTCCTCAAGTTTGCTATTTTCGTCATATCTCTCAACCTGAGTTTCAAAATTTTGATTTTTCAATTCAATATCATAGTTAGCGTTCTTAGCTTCGATTCGCATGGTTGACCAGAAAAATCCGATATCACACGAGCCAGGTATGAACCTTTTCATTTACTAACGGGCTCTTCTCCACTCCGTCCTCAAGTTTGCTATTTTCGTCATGTCTCTCGACCTGAGTTTCAAAATCTCGATTTTCCAATTCCATATCAAAGCTGGCATTTTTCGGTTGAATCCGAATGCTTGAACACAAAAATCCGATATTACTCGAGCCAACTATAAACATTTTCATTTGCTAACGAGCTCTTCTCCACACCCTCCTCAAGTTTCCTATTTTCGTCATGTCTTTCGACCTGAGTTTCAAAATCTTTATTTTTTAATTCCATATCATAATTAGCGTTGATAGCTT
The DNA here is from genome assembly GCF_043228905.1 of Azolla caroliniana. NCBI lineage: Eukaryota > Viridiplantae > Streptophyta > Polypodiopsida > Salviniales > Salviniaceae > Azolla > Azolla caroliniana. The sequence goes on from NW_028230630.1 coordinate 24,719, forward strand.
CGATTCGGATGTTTGAACACAAAAATCCGATATCACACGAGCCAGGTATGAACATTTTCATTTACTCATGGGCTCTTGTCCACTCCCTCCTGAAGTTTGCTATTTTCTTGAAATCTCTCGACCGGAGTTTCAAAATTTTGATTTTTTAATTCCATATCATAGCTAGCGTTGTTAGCTTCGATTCGTATATTTGAACACAAAAATCCGATATCACATGTGCCAGGTATGAACATTTTTATTTACTCACGCGCTCTTGTCTTCACCCTCTTCAAGTTTGCTTTTTCCTTTTTCTCTCTCGGCCTGAACATTTTCATTTACTAACAGGCTCTTGTCCACTCCCTCCGCAAGTTTGTTATTTTCGTCATGTCTCTCCACCTGAGTTTCAAAATCTTGATTTTTCAATTCCATATCATAGCTAGCGTTTTTCGGTTCGATCTGAATGCTTGAACACAAAAATCTGATATCACATGAGCCAGGTATGAACATTTTCATTTACTCACGTGCTCTTGTCTACACCCTCCTCAAGTTTTCTTTTTTCTTCGTGTCTCTCGACCTGAGTTTCAAAATCTTGATTTTTTAATTGAATATCATAGCTAGCGTTGTAACTTTGATTCGCATGTTTGAACTGAAAAATCCGATATCACACGAGCCAGGTATGGACATTTTAATTTACTCACGGGCGCTTGTCTACGACCTCCTCAAGTTTGCTATTTTCTTCATGTCTCTCGACCTGAGTTTCAAAATTTTGATTCTTTAATTCCATCTCATAGCTAGCGTTGTTAGCTTCGATAGCATGTTTGAACACAAAAATCCGATATCACACGAGCCAGGTATGAACATTTTCATTTACTAATGGGCTCTTCTCCACTCCCTCCTCAAGTTTGCTTTTTTCTTCATGTTTCTTGAGCTGAGTTTCAAAATCTTGATTTTTTAATTCCATATCATAGCTAGTGTTATTAGCTTCGATTCGCATGTTTCGACACAAAAATCCGATATCACACGAGCCACGTATGAACATTTTCATTTACTAATGGGCTCTTTTCCACTCCTTTCTCAAGTTTGCTATTTTCGTCATGTCTCTCGACCTGAGTTTCAAAATTTTGATTTTTCAATTCAATATCATAGCTAGCGTTGTTAGCTTCGATTCGCATGTTTGACCTCAAAATTCCTATATCACTCGAGCCAGGTATGAACATTTTCATTTACTAACGGGCTCTTGTCCACTCCCTCCTCAAGTTTGTTATTTTCGGCATGTCTCTCCACCTGAGTTTCAAAATCTTGATTTTTCAATTCCATATCATAACTAGCGTTTTTCGGTTCGATCTGAATGCTTGAACACAAAAATCTGATATCACACGAGCCAGGTATGAACATCTTCATTTACTCACGTGCTCTTGTCTACACCCTCCTCAAGTTTGCTTTTTTCTTCGTGTCTCTCGACCTGAGTTTCAAAATCTTGATTTTTTAATTGCATATCATAGCTAGCGTTGTTACTTCGATTCACATGTTTGAACTGAAAAATCCGATATCACACGAGCCAGGTATGGACATTTTAATTTACTCACGGGCGCTTGTCTACGACCTCCTCAAGTTTGCTATTTTCTTCATGTCTCTCGACCTGAGTTTCAAAATTTTGATTTTTTAATTCCATCTCATAGCTAGCGTTGTTAGCTTCGATAGCATGTTTGAACACAAAAATCCGATATCACACGAGCCAGGTATGAACATTTTCATTTACTCACGGGCTCTTGTCCACTCCCTCCTCAAGTTTGCCATTTTCTTCATGTTTCTCGACCTGAGTTTCAAAAATTTTATTTTTCAATTCCATCTCATAGCTAGCGTTGTTAGCTTCGATTCGCATGTTTGAACACAAAAATCCGATATCACACAAGCCAGGTATGAACATTTTCATTTACTAACGAGCTCTTGTCTACACCGTCCTCAAGTTTGCTTTTTCTTTTTGTCTCTCGACCTGAGTTTCAAAATCTTGATTTTTTAATAAAATTTGCATTTCGAAAATCAATGTCAGGAATAGTACTAAAACAGAGATGGAATTAGTACTAAGAACAGCAGTACTATTAGTACTAAGAGGACGGGACTGCGTAAGATTCCCGAGAGAGGAAGTGAGAAGAGGAGAGAGAGAGAGATAGCGGGAATGAGAGAGATGATGACAGCAGCTATATATTATGTGAAAAGATAAGTACAAGCGGCTAAGAGGCTTAAGACTGGCGTTGAACCAATTTGGTTCAAAACAATGCCTTGTGCCTCCTTTTATAGTGTTTTTAGGAATAATCTTGAAGCTTCTAGAATGTTCCAGAGAGATCTGGAATATACATCAATTTTCTATGATAAAGTATAAATGAAAATAATATCCTACAAAATACAATTCCTAATCTAATGGTAAGAGCTCGACCCATGTAGCATAAAGTCATGGGTTCGAGTCTTGCCATGACACTTCCAGAGAGATCTGGAATATACATCAATTTTCTATGATAAAGTATAAATGAAAATAATATCCTACAAAATACAATTCCTAATCTAATGGTAAGAGCTCGACCCATGTAGCATAAAGTCATGGGTTCGAGTCTTGCCATGACACTATCTCCCCCTTAAAGACGACGAGTGGAACGAGTCGGCGCTAACTGCGGACCGGGTTTGTCCGGATACTTTCGGTGGAAATCAGCAAGAAGATCTTGTGCATTGGCAACATTCTCAACGGGTTCCCAAGTACGTTCGCTCGGACTATAACCGAGCCAATCGATCAAGTAATAAAGTTTGTTGCGAACAAGTTTGGAATCGAGGATGGCAGCAACTTCATACTCCGGGCCGTCGTCCAACTCCAGCGGGGGCGGCGGTGGTGTCACACGATCGGGAATGGTGTTTGCTTTATAAGGTTCAAGAAGAGAACAATGGAAAACCGGATGTATCTGAAGCTGCGGAGGGAGATCCAGGCGGAAGGTGACATCATTAATCTTCCCCGTAATACGGAAAGGACCGAGTCGTCGATAATCCAACTTGTCGCACGGTCGAGTAGTCTTGATGTGACGACGTAAGAGCCATACTCGATCTCCGATGGCAAAAGAGGAGGGAATCCGATGACGATCCGCATAAGTCTTCTGTGTGTGTTGAGCATGACGAAGGTGAGTAGAGAGATCCATCTGGATCTTGCGTAGCCTCTCCAAATGGTCCTCGGCACGAGGGTTGGTAGGTAGCTCCGGAGTGTCGATCACCGACCAGCAAGGATGGAAACCGGTATAAGCGAGAAATGGGGAGACCCGAGTCGAGGAGTGAATAGCATTATTATACGCAAACTCCGCAAAGTGGAGAATCTCGGCCCAATCGTCCTGTTGATAACTCAGGAAACACCGGAGATATTGCTCCAACGTTTGATTTGTTCGTTCCGCCTGTCCGTCAGTTTGAGGATGGTAGCCGGAGGAGAGGTTGCAGGAGACCTTGAGCATCCTGAAGAGATGCTGCCAAAATTTGGAGACAAATTGCGGGCCTCGGTCACTGATAATACTGTCTGGTAGGCCATGATGCCGAAATATCTCACGCATAACAAGAGCGGCGGTTTCCTCGCTAGTGATGGCTTTAGTACATGGCACAAAATGTGCCATCTTCGTATATCGATCGACGACGGTTAGGATAGCATCGAACCCCTTCGAGACCGGCAGATCTGTAATAAAATCAAGACAAATAGACTGCCATGGCTTACTTGGAATTGGTAAAGGTTCCAACAAGCCATATGGATGGTGTCGTGGCATCTTTGCTCGGCAGCAAGCATCACAGGTCCGAACATAGTCGTCGACAAAACGGCGCATGTGGGGCCACCAAAAAGATCGCTGCACTAACTCCAACGTCTTGGTACTACCGAAATGTCCCGCCGTATGGGTGTCGTGACAATGTTGGACGATTTGAAGGCGACCGGAGCAATCGGGGACATATACGCGCTTTTTAAAGAATAACAAACCATCATGATATTCGAATTGTCGGTAGTCAATACCTGGTTGTTGAGACTGAGAACAGGATGCCCGAGAAGTATCAATGTGCGCCAGGATGTCTTGAGCAAAACTATCCGTCTTCAAGGTTGCACGTATGTCATCGGTAATCCGTGAATCCATCGGGGTGTGAAAAATCCGCGTCGTGTGCAATCGTGTTGGTCCCAAGATTACTTGCTTTTGATTATCAAATGTTGCGTCACCAGGACGAGGTGCAAGATATGAACGCCGTGATAGTGCATCTGCTTTTCCTTGTTGCTTCCCCGGTCGATATGTGATTTCGAAGTTGAAACGCGTGAGGAATTGCGCCCACCGAGCTTGCCGTCGATTTAGTACGCGAGCGTTCTGAAAATAAGCAAGATTTTTATGATCGCTAAAGACAATGACCTGATGTGGAGAGCCCTCTAAGAAATGCCGCCATTGTACAAATGAATCCACGATGGCTAATAACTCCTTGTCATGTATTTCGTAGTTGATTTCTGCGACATTGAATTTGCGCGAATGGAAAGCCACCGGATGCAACTCTTCTTTATCGCCTTGTTGAGAAAGGATGCTACCGAGGGCGAAATCTGATGCGTCGGCCTCCATGATGAATGGTTTGCTTGTATCCACATGAGCTAGAATCGGTGCTGATGTAAAGGCTTTCTTAAGATGCCGAAAAGCCATATCTGCTTCGATGGACCAAAGAAATGCTTGGCCCTTCTTCGTAAGTTGTGTGAGAGGTAAAATAATCTTCGAGTAATCCTGTATAAACTTACGGTAGAAGTTAGCAAAGCCTAGAAAACATTGTACATCTCGTACCGACCGTGGAATTTGCCACTCTAGTACAGTTTGGATTTTAGCTGGATCCATGGCGATGCCCTTTGAGGAGATGACGTAGCCTAGAAATTCCACTTGCTTGCAGTCAAAGCTACATTTCTCTAGCTTGGCATAAAGACCATTCTCGCGGAGTCGCTTTAGTACTAATAGTACATGAGAATCGTGCTCTTCCTGGGTCTTCGAATAAATCAACAGATCATCCAGATAAATGATCAAACAGATATCCAAGAGGTCTCTGAATATATCATTTGCCATGTGTTGGAAGACTGCGGGTGCATTGGTTAGGCCAAACGGCATAACAGTATACTCGAAATGCCCATACCGCGTGCGAAAAGCGGTCTTCCACTCATCTCCCGGTCGGATCCGCACGAGATTATACGCTCCTCGTAGGTCGATTTTAGTAAAAAACTTGGCACCATTAACTCTCTCTAAAAGACTTGATATAAGAGGAAGTGCATACCTATTCCGGATGGTGACTTTATTCAATCCGCGGTAATCAACGACAAGACGAAGTGAGCCATCTTTCTTCTTGACAAAGAAGATGGGTGCACCGGCCGGAGATTTCGAATGACGGATGAACCCGCTTGCCAAGTTCTCCTCTATGTAGGCTCGAAGGACTTCTAACTCGGTGGGTGACAAGTTGTAAATTGGTCCCCATGGTGGCTCGGTTCCTGGTTGTAAATCGATGGGACAGTCATAGGGACGGTGATGAGGAAGGGTACCGGCTTTTACCTTGTCAAATACATCGGCATAAGGATGATATTTTGCCGGAAGTTGTATTGAGGAGTCCTTCTTAATAGTGCTAGAAGGATGTACTGATATGGCAAATAGGAACATTGCCTCCTTGGGTCCTTCTTCGCGTAGTTGATGGAGTGAAATGGTCGAAACTCGGTGAGTTGATTCTTGGGGTGGTCGATATCGGACTTCTCTTGTTCTCCAATCTATGGCTGGATTATGTAATTCAAGCCAAGGTAATCCTAGGACAATGGGATGCTCTGGACTACTAATTATATTAAATGATATTATACACACAAAACTACCTAGGACAACTTGAATGGGTTCTGATTCTTCTACAATATTCCCGGAAGCAATGGGACGACCATCAATGACCACCACAGATGCGGGACAAGGAAGTTTTCTTAAGGATATCTGAGAAGCTCGGGCAAAATTTCGATCCATGAAACAGGAATTAGCTCCGGAATCTAAAAGTGCTAGGACGGGTACTGGGGGAGTACTTTTAGTACTAACAATGACTTGGGCTAGGAACACATTGCTAACTTGCTTGGAAGGAATGGAACCACTAATGGGCTGTACAGATCTAGGGCTGTTGTCCAACCAAATGGCTCCTATTTTGGCTGGACTCAATCGTTTAACTCTTCATCTAATTGACTAAGGATTTCAAATTTATTTGAGATACTTGGGCTATTAGTACTATGAATACTATCTGACACTCTATTAGTACTATTAATACTATCAGACACTCCAAAGGGAAGAATTGACTCGGGTTTAGTACAGGCGACGATTTGATTTACCTGTCTTCTTGGCCTATGGGGACAATTGATGGCGATATGTCCTGGTCCACCGCAATAAAGACATAATCGATTGGCACGTCTTCGTTGCTTTTCTTCTTCCGATAACGGGCCGCGTCGACGCATGGTATCGATCTCCATCGGTGTCGAAGTATTTGCTTGAGGTGTGTCTCGTGCAAACGGTTTAGCCGCGACTGCGGCGTAAGTGGGCTCTGGCCTAGAGCGTGGTATCTGTAATTGACGTTCTGAACGCCGTTCAAAAAGGCGGTTGTCACATCGAACTGCTCGACTGATTGCCTCCGTAAGAGACTTTGGTTCTTCGGGGAAAGTTAGAAGTAGATCTTTGACATCGTTTCGCAAGCCATAGCGAAACTGCTCCATTAGTGCTTGATCATCCCAGGGTATATCTGAAGCAAGTAGGCGGAAATCCGCCGCGTAGGCAGAGGCTGGACGATCGCCTTGACGCAATCGCCGGATCTTGTTGATCGCCGTCCTGATGCTGTCGGTGTCTCCAAAGCAGGCTTTAAACTCACCAATAAAATCTTCAAAGTTATTAAGTAAGGGTGATTGTTTTTCTAGAAGCGGAGCAAACCATGCCAAGGCTGAGCCGCTAAGTAGCGTGCCTATTAGGCCGACTCGAGATGCATCAGTGGGATATCGGGAAGGATGCATCTGGATGACTAAGCGTACCTGATTAAGGAATCCCCGGAATTGCGAACGCGTTCCATCAAATTTCACAGGAAGTCCAATCTTGGGCTCTTTATGAAATCCTTGGGGACTGGATCCTTGTTGTTGCAACGCTGCTTCGAGTTGTTGTACCCGTAACGCTAACTCCCCATGTTGTTGTTGCGTTTGTTGTTTTTCTAGAGCGATTTGTTGCAGATCCCCTATCAGCCGTTGGTTTTCTTGTTCCAGGGCAACAAACTTTTCTTTTAGGCACTGTAGCTCGGAGAAAACGGATTGGTATTCTTGGGCGCTAACAGTAGCCATAGTATAGGGAAAAGGGTTGGAGGATGAGGGAGAGTGACAAGTAGGCTAGAGGGGAAAATTGGTTCAAACTGTCAGGAATAGTACTAAAACAGAGATGGAATTAGTACTAAGAACAGCAGTACTATTAGTACTAAGAGGACGGGACTGCGTAAGATTCCCGAGAGAGGAAGTGAGAAGAGGAGAGAGAGAGAGATAGCGGGAATGAGAGAGATGATGACAGCAGCTATATATTATGTGAAAAGATAAGTACAAGCGGCTAAGAGGCTTAAGACTGGCGTTGAACCAATTTGGTTCAAAACAATGCCTTGTGCCTCCTTTTATAGTGTTTTTAGGAATAATCTTGAAGCTTCTAGAATGTTCCAGAGAGATCTGGAATATACATCAATTTTCTATGATAAAGTATAAATGAAAATAATATCCTACAAAATACAATTCCTAATCTAATGGTAAGAGCTCGACCCATGTAGCATAAAGTCATGGGTTCGAGTCTTGCCATGACACTTCCAGAGAGATCTGGAATATACATCAATTTTCTATGATAAAGTATAAATGAAAATAATATCCTACAAAATACAATTCCTAATCTAATGGTAAGAGCTCGACCCATGTAGCATAAAGTCATGGGTTCGAGTCTTGCCATGACAATCAAAGCCAGAGAGATGAAGGAGAAAGTATGTTGTGGGAGAAATCATGTAGGGACTTACAAAAGCGATCGCTTGCATAAGAAAGCTCACAGAATCTTTGTATGATATCGGACTTTAGAGTTCAAATAGGTGAATCAAAGCGAATGAAGTAGGCTATGATATGGAATGAGAAAATATGAATTTCGAAATTTAGAGAGAGAGACATGAAGGAAAGGATAAAGTTGTGTTAGAAATCAGGGAGGGACAGACAAGAGCGACTGCTTGCATTAGAAAACTCATAGCTTCCTCGTAGGATATCGGATTTAAGAGTTCAAATAGGTGAATCAAAGCTAACGAAGTAGGCTATCATATGGGCTGATAAAATCTGAATTTCGAATTCCAGAGAGAGAGAGACATGAAGGAAAAATTAAAGTTGTGTTAGAAATTAGGGAGGGACAGACAAGAGTGACCGCTTGCATGAGAAAGCTCATAGCTTCCTCGTAGGATATAAGATTTAAGAGTTCAAATAGGTGAATCAAAGTTGACGAAGTAGGATATGATATGCCATCCATAAAATCTAAATTGTGAAATTCAGTGCAAGAGACATGATATGAAAAGTAAGGTTGTGTCACAAATCAGGCAGGGACAGACAAGATCACCTGTGTGAATCAGAAAGGTCATAGCTTTCTCATGTGATATGGGATTTAGGAACCCTGAGCTCTAAACTCTTAATATTTTATTGTACATAACCCCATACAATATACCGCACATCAACACATCACCGTCAAACGAAATCTCAATGGCATTTTCGACACTCCCCCGATCCATCGTTTAACATACATTAGTCTGTAAAAAAATATCATATTTTACCATACAATAGCACACAACGCGAATCCAATCAAACATTTTTATTTTTTTTTGGATTAAAAGCACTCTGATACCATATGTAATAACCAAGATCATTAATCCTAAAATAAAGACATAAGTGACACAATCATACTGAAAATATGCATTACCACCCATCCACCCCCATGCCAGAGTTGAAAGCGTAGAGGAGGAATCCCAATGTGTCCCATACCAATGAGGATCTCCACGTCAAGACCTTGGTAGATGACTAGTCCTCAACAAAGAGAGCTTCGTCGGAACCACTCATGGGTTCCCTTTGGCCAAAGAGAGTATCCCCTATTTATAGAACCTAGGCCATGTAATGACATCTACCAGACCAATCATGTGTGGGGTACCCAATGACACACATTAGGCCAGTCCAATAAAGTTGACGACTTAGATATTACAGTATGATAGCCTGCAAATAAGCACGTCAAAACCAATGAACATTACATTATGTAATGTAATTTCTTTTACATTTAAATGTGAGTGTGTGTGCATGTAGGGTAAATGTGAGTGCATGTGTGTGTAGGCTAATATGCGAGTGCATGTGCGTGTAGGCTATCGTGAGTGTTTGCTTGTAATACTAAGACAAGTTTTTTGTAACACTCACCGAGAAGTTCAAGAAGTTCCGATCGACATTAACACTCGCGGGAAAATGACCAATTAAAATTTTTTAATTCCAGACAGGTTAATGAGAAGCGGGGAAATTTCCAGAAGGGATGGGAGATAGGAGGAAGGAACGGCGATATGATGTCGGGATGGGTGGGTAGGGGGTAGTGGGTAGTGAAGTGGTGAGTGTGTGTGATGATGAATGAATTGAGTCCCATCCCTGAGTCCCATCCCATCCATTTGCGTTTTTGTTTCTTCATGATGACAGTTATATTGTTTGTTTGTCGTAAAAGCTGGGTTCCTTTTCGTGGGCATCGCATCGAACTGTGGCGGACGGAGGGGGGGGGGGAACTGCAAGAAGAGGCTTCCAGAGTGATGGCGACCAGCAAGAAGGGTTCCACGAAGAAGGCGCCTACCGCAGGAGACAGCGCGGAGCCCCCTCCTCTCCTCCGTGGCTGCGGCAAGTTCTTCTACCCCAACGGAGCAACATACGGTCTCAGTGCTCCTCTTCTTTATTTTTCTTTTTTTTGTGTTTATTTTCTCCCCCCGGGCCCCCACCCCCCACCTTCTCTCTCGTACTTGCACGCACAGTAACTGACGTTTTTCGAAATATCAGATGGAGATTGGATATTTGATGCAAATGCGTCTTTGCTTATGGATGCCCCATCTACAACAGCAGCGGCAGCAGCTGTAACAGGTACATTTTTCCTTTCCCGATAGATCTATTCTCCCTTTTCTTCTCCTTCTCATGCTGAAGATTGTGATTTTCCAATGCTCTCTGCATTAATAATCGTTTTTTGTTTCCATTTCATTGTCATCTTTTATTGCCTTTGATGTGTCATTTATCTTTTCTCTCTCATTTGGTAAGGTAGGCATTCGTGCTTGAGTCCACACGCTTCCTGATTTTCTCTTTAATAATATCCTTATGGTTTTTCATCATGCTTTCTTTTTATATCTCTTGCTTTCTTCTCTCCGTTATTGGAAATTTCTTCTTGTTAATCCATTTGATATTCTGATGGTGTACATTCATGTTGTATCCAATATATGCATCTCGTTTAGTTTTGCTATCCGTACTTGGAATATGTCTTTCATTTTGTTTACATCCCAGTCTTTCTGATGTGTGCATAATATTCATCTTCTCTTCATAGATTTAAAGTTTCTTTCATTCATTTTGTTTACATTCATGATTTCTGATATATCGGTTGTGTATATACCGATTGCCACTTGTCTTCTTTCTATAGTTGAAACATTGTCAAGTTTTTATGTGACTTAAAATGAAAGAACAGCAGAGAAGTACTTCTCACAATTGTGGTAACATTCAAGGGGAAAGGTTCCACTATCAATATTCTCTCTTGATAACAAACAAAGAACATACAGAGGAAACCTAAACGTAGTGACTTCTGTGCTGTAAGAGTGGAATGAGATCTGAAAGTAATATAACATGGTCTATACTATTGTTTATAGCAGCATAACAACATCTCTGGTATTATCTATGTAACTTGTTGCAAGAACGTTACAAGATCCTAAGTTCTGTTACATATTCGCTATCTTCTTTGTAGCAGCTCTAAAATATCCCTAGTTTATGGCATATGTGATTCTTTGTGAGAATTGAAGGCGATGCTCATCTATGTGATTTATTACAAGTATTTAAAAAGATTGCTTGTCTATTTGATTCTTTGCAACCATTGAGCATAAGAGATATGTGATTCTTTGCAAGAACTAAGTGTGGTAGAAAGGTGGTTTATTTGCGAGAATTGACCATACAGCGCGTGGTTCTTGCAAGAATTGAGTGTAAGAGATATGTGATTCTTTGCAAGAAATGAGCACAAGAGATATATGACTTTTTGCAAGATTTGAGCGTAAGAGATATTTGATTCTTTTCAAGAATTGAGGGTAAGAGTTATGTGATTCTTTGAAAAATTTGACTGTAAGAGATGTGATTCTTTGCAAGAATGTGTAAGAGAGATGTGATTCTTTACTAGAATTCAGTGTAAAATATATGTGATTCTTTGCAAGAATCAAACATACCAGATATGTGATTGATTGCAAGAATTGAGTGAATGATATATGTGATACTTTGCAAGAATTGAATGTATGAAATATTGCAAAAATTGAACATATGACATGTGATTCTTTGCAAGAATTGAATGTTTTCATTAGCCTATGTGATTCTTTACAAGTAATTGGATATTATCACCAGCCTATGCAATTCTATTCAGAGAATTAAATAAGATCTCCAGCTTTTCCGCCGCAAGATCTTCTGTTTGTCTTTTTAACAGCTGAGCAAGCTCTGGGTGCTCTACTTTATGTTTATGTTACCTTCTGCAAGGACTAAACATGGTCTCAAAGTTTTCCTACATAGGCAGTGTTATTCAATCTGGTAACTGAACCCAATCTCAGTTTATTGCAATATTAGCAATGCTAGTCTTTGTAACAATTGGACAATATCCCAAAAAAATTTATAGAAGCTAAACTATTAACTCACATATGTTACAAAACCTCGTAAGAGAATAGTAATTTTGAACAAATACTACAAGCAAAAGTAGGTAGGAATGAGTTAACATGGTGGCATCCTCTGAATTCGTCATTGTTTCCAGATATAAATTCTCCATTGTCTCCATTTGTAGAGGCATCACAGAATGTATAAATATGGGTTTATGGCTCATGTCAGACTATGTTTTCCCAATATTTTTAAAATTGTTGGCTATGTAATGAACATTCATGGGTAAAACATTCCACCCTGGATATTCACTGTATGTACAAATGTATTACTAAAAGGTTCTGTCTAGACTCCATACCTCTGTGTTGATTTTAACTGCTGAAGTGATGTCAATGATTTAGAAAAACCAAAAGGTGTGCGATTTAAAGATGGAAAAGGTGTCTTTATAGATGGAAACTATAGCTATGAAGGGGAATGGACAAAAGATTTAGCTAATGGAGAAGGTTCATGATCTCCATAGTTTCTTGTACTATTTCATTACTGTACATCATGTCTATATTTACATTTTGGATAGATTTAATGTTTGGAGATTTTTACAACATTTTTTGGGGACACGATCAGGAATCTTCAAGTTTGCAAGTGGAGCTGAATATCAAGGGCAATGGAAGATGGGTACCTATTATGGAACTGGAAAGTATAAGGTTTTACGTCTGACCCTATGTTTAGCTAGAAAATAGAATAGCCAATTATGCTAAACGTTTTTATTGCTTTTACGGGTAATGTTAATAAGAGGTGTAGTAACAGGAATTACAGCTCCTCAATAATATCTACGCATATCTAGATTAACTTCAAGCACTTGCATCGTTTTACTTACTCGCAACATTGAAATTGTGCTTGCTTTAGTGTGGTAGAAGCACCTAAATGTCAAGTTGCATCTTGTTTTCTGTAAGATCTGTGTTTTTCAAATAATGTTTTAGACCTGAATCTACTCTGATGGAAGGAAGATGTGATTGCTTTAGGCAATCAATCAAGTAATGGCGTCTCATTTTAGTGAATATAGTTCAATGTGTATAGACATTATTTGCAAACCATTTATGCAGTGGGCAGATGGGCGTAGCTACTCAGGTGAATGGAGGGAGAACAAAATGCACGGTAAAGGTGTTTATACAGACAAGGATGGTCATAATTGGACTGGTCAGTTTTTTCATGGAAGTGGACCTGGACTGACTTGTGATCTCCAAAATCTTCATCCTGCAAAATGAGTGTTATATAAGAAAGGTTCAATGTATATTTTTTGTTTCTTTATGTGAAATTGAAGAAACTATTCTTAAATTATAATGAATCTTTACATAATTTTATAAAACTCACAATGAGAATAGAATAGATTTTTTTGGCCGAGGTCAATTTGACCTATGGGACCAATGAATAATTGCAGAAATCACAGAACTGTCATGATTCAATTTCAAATTTGCAACCATTAAGCTTGTAATAGCTACTTGATGAATATGAAAACTGCAGAAGGTACCAAATTTGTCATAATTATTAGTGAGATGATTGAAGTTTAATCACCAGAATTACTGAGGGCAGAATATATATATATACATGCAAACAAACAAAATGATTTAACCAATGTTTCTGGGCTTTCCAATCCACAACTATTCAAATGGATTTAGTATCCAGGAGAGCTTAACTTTGAGTTTATTATTTCCTTACATTGTATTAGATGAGTGTAAACCATTTTTGGAGCATATTAATGCTTTACATTACACACTAAACCCACGATGTGCATATTGAAGGATACTGTAACCTTCAAATCTTCCATACATTTGTCACTTCAATCATGAAGTAGATATGATATGATAATGTCTGTACAAGTAGAAAGATAAATGTTAAGTTGTTTAACCATGGTCAACAAGTCAATTGCATACCAATACGTTCGAAATAGTCATATATTTTTCAGCTTGAAGACGAGGGGTCATTCTGCTAATGTGCATAGAAGGGTAATCGTCTCTAATTGTTTGTACAAGGGTGATTATCATTCCACAATTGTTTATGCAAGGGTGATCATATCTAATTCTTCTTTGAAGCGGCCACCTGCTAATGTCAGTAGAAGGATAATCATGTCTAATTCTTGTTTGAGCTCTGATATAGTTTCATAGTTTCTCAGAAGCAGCATTTTTATAACTGATCCATTGGATAAAGTCCTTACAAGCATTTTTTGAACCTTATTTCCAAGATGAATGTCCAATTGATGGCATTGCAATAGATGAGTAAATATATATCACAAATTTGCTGAGGAAATATGAGAAGAGCCCAGATGTCCCAGGTTGTGCATGTGTGTCATGGATAGTAGCCTAGGATGGGCCAAGGATAATAGAGAGAGGAAATAGTAAACTTTTAAATGCACCCAATTGGGCAAAAGCTCGATATCATCAAAAAAGCAGGCATTCAGATATGTAGTCCTTTAGTCAATCAATGTTGCCATGATGAAAGGCCTGTTGAGTTACTCTCATGTAGTTACTGTGGCCTGCATCATCTACAAGAAGTGTCATAATGAGAAGTCCCAGCCTCCTTATAGATCCATGGAAATATTGTACACTGATCACATTTGTACCAATTGGGACGAGATCATGACTGCTTATAAGTTTCAACGGTAATTATTAGCTCCTAAATATCAGCATTATAACCTTGTGAATGCAAATTATGATTGCCAATAATTTCACACTGATTCATTAATACAATAATGTAGGACATTTTGCCTTCATTCGGCTCGTGATTACTTCAGCATCAAGTCCTCTTCCAATAGCTGCATAGATATTTGATAAAACAATGTAAGGTTTTGGATTCTGTGGTTCTAATTTGAATACACAATTTGCAGCATATTCTGCATGTTCTACATCCATAAGAGTCTTACAAGCACTGAGTAATGTCAACCATGCCACTGGAGTTGGCTCATGCGGCATGTCATGTATCATGTTCTTTGCTTCCTCTAATCTACCTACCCTTCCATATAGGTCAATCATGCAATGATAATGTTCTACCAATGGGTTGATGCCATAATCTTCTCTCATTAAAGCAAAAACATAATGGCCTTCATCCACAAGGCCTGCATGACTACATGCAGAAAGTATGCTAAGAAAGGTGATTTCATCGGGTTTTGGACATTCGTCCCTCATCATTCTAGATAGATGGATGGTTTCCTCCCCAAGACCACTATATGCATATGCACTTATCAAGGTAGACCATGTACAAGCGTTTCTTTTTGACATCTTGTTGAAGACAAATTGAGCTTCATCCATACTCCTACACCTCCCATAAAAGTGAATAAGAGCATCTTGAATGGCATTATCTACATGGAGCCAATTAGAAGTTATATAGTGGTGGATTAATTTCCCTCCAATGAGAAATGACTGATGAGCACACGCAGAAAGGATGGTAACGAAGGTGATGGTATTCGGTTCAATCCCAGTTGAATACATTTTATGAAAAAGCTCTATGCCAAGGCTTCCTAAGCCATGTTGAACATAGGCACTGATCATAGTGGTCCAAGATACTTCATCTCTCACTGGCATTCTTTCAAAAACATGGCAAGCATCAGTAAGCCTATTGCAGGCTTTAGTGTAGATATTGATCAGGGTATTTCCTATCATCACATCAGACTTTAGATATGTGCATCCCATAATGCAAGAATGTAACAATTTTGCTTTTCGCTGTAGATTTGGGAGGGCACATGCCGAAAGCACATTGACATAGGTCACGCGGTTTGCTTGCATTCCTTCAAGAAACATCCTTTGGAAAAGGTCAATTGCATCGTCGTTGTGACCATTTTGAGCAAATATGCCAATCATTGCTGTCCAAGAAATAGTATCCTTCTTAGGAAGTCTAAGAAAGGTCTCCCAAGCATCTTCCACAATGTGAAGCTTTCCATACATAGTGATAAGAGCATTTCCAATGACAACATTCTTCTCAAGAGGTTCATTACTCCCAACAATACAAGAATGTATTTGCTTAGCTATACCTGTACTTTCCAATGTTGTAAATGCTCCAAGCAAGCTAGTGATTGTTACTTGATCCATGATTTCGCCACATTGTTGCATTTGAATGAACGCACGAAAGGCATCCTCAGACCGCCCATATTGCACATATGCATTGATGAGAACTGTCCAAGACAGTGTGGTATGGGTGGCAACAGTGCCAAACGAATGTTCAGCTTCATCAAGGTGGCCACATTTTGCATACATGTGGATAAGGGCAGTTCCTATGAAAATATCTTCTTCAACCTCATCCTTGACAATGCATTCATGTACATACATGCCTCGAGCCATGTCTACCATGCCGGCACATGCTGAAAGAAGGCTTGTGAAAATATGTTTGTCAATGGAAAACTCTTTGGCCAACTTCATCTGGTTAAAGAGATGAAGGGCAACTTTTCCCTGGCCTTTTTTGGTGAAGGCAGAAATGATGAACATCCATGAAAACTTGTCTTTGTGAACAATGCCATCAAACACTGCTTTTGCATCTTCCAAGGATTCACAAAGGCCATACATCTGAACAAGCAGGTTAGATAAATAGGTGTCGTGTTCAGACCCATTCTCAAGTACGACCTGGTGAACTCTCCTGCCCTCAGATATGACCTTGGTATTTCCACAGCGATGGAGCAGAGAAGCTAATGTATCGTGGGTCTGTGCGAGGGGTCGAGAGAGCATCGATCGCATAACACTCATGACCCAACGAACCGGAAAAGAGCAAACCCCATCCGGTCCATCACTAGCTGCTTATAGTAGGATCTGTGCGAGGGTTCGATAGAGCATCGATCCCATAACTCTCTCTCATCGCCCAACGAACCGGCAAACAGGAAAACCCCTCCCGTCCTTCACCAGCTGCTAATCGTACGACCAATAATACTAGATTAGTGCGCACGGCAAGAACAAAGCGACTCGTTATGCTCATCATGCTACCATCCCTTTACATCTCATAAAACTCTGGCCACCTGCATAAAGCACTAAAACCTTCTCCTCCCAAAACTCGGGCACATATATAAGTGTCTTCAGAACGTTGTACAATTTTTCACGATCTTGCAAGAAATTTTGAGATGTGCGGTCACGAGAAGACCTTATCCTCTATTTTCAGTACTTATCAACATAACTGAACCAAAACACTAATACATAATTGGGATGGGGGTAATTAGATATTGTTTCAAAGATGTGGGTTATACATGTATATGTATGTCTTGTGAGTATATTCTAGTTTGGCACACTAAAATGGTGGAGGAAGCTTGCAAGTTCCAATCTAGGGCAACTCAAGAGATGAAGAGTGTCTCAATGTCTAGGAGGCAAAAACAAGTTTACTTTTGTCCTAGTTTGTGGCTTGTCAACTAATAATAGAGCTAGGAGGGGTGGTATCAATTCATGAGCAACTAGATAGTCGAGGAAAGAGATTCCCATATGCCTAGTTTCTCGTTAAGCCTACCTAAATTGTTAGGCGTAAACTTGCTTTTTAGGAAAGCAATAATAGTTCCGAGAAAGAAGACGCATCGTCGGTAAAGGAATAGAATAGATGGTTTGCCGTCCATGGGACGAGATCAACATATCATCTTGTCCCCTTCCTAAGGAGGTTTACTATGTGGTAGCAAAACCTCTCTACGTGTGAAAATAATGCAACACATATATGTGTTATGATACACATCTAACAAGTCATCATGTTTCTCACGAATTACCTTATACAATGAGCATGCTATAAGTAACTAATATTCATCCTCCACTACATTATTATTGCATACCTCGCCACATATCTTCATATTTGGCTTATGATGCCATGATGTTGCCTCAAAAGCAAACTTGTGTGGGTGAGTTTCTTAATATTTGTATTGTAATATTCCAATTTAGACTTTTTAGCATCTTGTGACTTCATCCTAATGGTTGCTACTAATTTATTAACGATGATCAGGTACTTTATCGCATCACTTGAAAGCTCCAATATCCCCATCACTAAAACCTTTTCATAATCTCAAGTACCCAACCAGATGAGAGGACTCTGCTCTTATTAGTTTTTCGTATCTTGTGTCCTGTGTTTCAAGCTTTTTTGGCAATCTATAATTGAGCATATTCTAGATTTTTGTGATATACTTGTATACTTTTTGCATGCCTAATGCTCCATCGCTTGAGTGGGTCATCCAATCTTTCTTCTTTTGTAGCCTTGTTTAGTATTTATTCCTGTTTATTGATGCATAGACAATAGAGAGTGGGAGATACAGACACCCTTGCTTGACCCCCATGTTGCTTAAAAATACTTTGAGAAACCACTGCCCATTTTTAATTGGCACCGAACTTGCTCTTACAATCTTATTACAAGTGTCCTACACTCTAATAACATTCTGATCTCTATCATTCTTTTCCAAAGCTCAATCCTTGGTACAATGTCAAATACTTTTTTGAAATCCAAGAAACAATAATATAGTGTTCTCCCTTGAAGTCTACTTTCTCACATAATAACTTCTATTAACATCTTCAATGAGCACACATGATTTTGTTGGGGAACCTCTTCTTTATTTAAAGAAGGCTCAAAACTAAGTTATGATTATACACATAACCGAGTGTTGAGTTTGAACATGTATCATGATGGTTTGATGGAATAATCATGGTCAAGAGAGAGCCCTAGAGGCAAGATAGCATCATTGCTCAGTTTGTTTCCTGACACGCTAATAGTTTGTTGTTTATAGAGTGCTTGTGCTTCTTAAACCTTTGAAAACTTAGCCATGTGTTACCCAAACCCTCATTAAATCCCTAAAGGTGTATATCTACATATTTGCACTGACCCTAAAATCGTTCCTGGAGGCATGAAGGTTTTTCATTAAAGTTGTTTATACTCATTTTCATGGTCAAGGGGCAATTTTGGACTCCCAAATTCTTGGATTCATAGTTGTAGAATTCTACTATTGAAGTTTGTGGCAAAATGAGTTTGACATGGTTTTATAAACATTTTTCCAAAAGGATCTCCCAATATGAATGAGGCTCCTGTTACAAATGTGGCTAGATGAATTTCTTACACATGAATTTGATTAAACTCAGATGGTGGTTTTGTTGTACTATTAGTTAACAAGGTTATATCAAGGGAGGAAATAGCATGAGCAGTTGAGAAGAGTTTGGTATGAAGCAAAGAAACTCAAGCATGTGACTACCTCACTACATGGAAGAGGCTAAAGATGTCAGAGGTTTTGCAAATGCTAGATGGTGATGACAATCTTGGGAATTGGTGGAAGATGTTGCAGAAAACTGAGAAAGATAGGAGGTAAAGCTACAGAGCAGGAACATGCATTCTCTGCATGAGAACATTGAGTTGAAAATATGTGTATCCAAGACTAGGCAAACTATGCCCATATAATGTGATCAACGTTTCCATTGGGAGCATCATTGTTATGACTTCCAAGTATGTTCTACTATTATGGAAATCTGTATACATTGTTCTGTATGTAAAAGATCGTGAAAACATGAAAGTATATTATTATCTCCCAAATACTTCATCGTGCTGCCTTCCAAGTATGTTCTACTATTATGGAAATCTGTATACATCGTTCTGCATGTAATAGATTGTGAACACATGAAAGTACATCGTTATCTCAAAATACTACTAGAAAGCATTAGCATAATAAAAGATTCAGAATACATGAAAGTACATTATTATTTCAAAATACTTTTAGAAACCGTTAGCATAAAAACAAGCTGAATGTAGTATTCTTCATACATTTTGCTTGATTTATACTCAAGCCGCAAAGAAACAAAATCCAATGTTTGAAAATGTCTTCCAAGAACTCTATGACTGGTTTTTGGAAAATATACCAATGTGTGGAAAATGGGGTGAAATCTGCATAAATAAAACCAGGTTGAGATTCTTGACTCACTAAAGCAAGGGAACTAAACTATTTAAATATGCTCAAACTAACAGCAACTTGAAATTTTGATGATAGCAAGAGATGCCAATGATTAATGAGTTCACAAAGTTAATGGAATTTGATACAAAGCTGCCCCGCATGCATACAGAAAAGTTGTTGACCTCAAAAACCCAATTTTTACATGTATCTATGTTTGAACAGGCAAATACATCTAGTGCATATACACAGATATCTAAAACTGTGCACTGAAAACCTGTTCTATTCTACAAATCTTAGACATATACCTCAATTTGCTGTTGGTTTTTGCTGTTGCTTATGCCAATGGACGACATCAATGTAAGGCAAGTGACCCCCAAAAATGTCTAATGCACTTCCCACTGTAACATTTACAGCGCCAGCTCCAGCAACGCAGATCAGTTCAAGGTCAGAAATACTCGTTACACCCCCTGCATATGTCACGGGTATCTGTAACAAGACCAAAATTTCAACGATTATCAGAAACCTTGAAATTTATCGCGAAAAAGAAATGTTATCTTTGCTTACAGGTGACCATTTTCCAAGAAGAGACACCAGCTCTTCGTCCACACCAAGTCTGTTGAATGATTCATTCCAGCATCAAGAAGTAAAATAAATGTCAAGCTATAGATAGATTTGGTGATTAGTCCCTTACTGTTTGCCTTCTACATCAACTCCATGAACAAGAAACTCGTCAGCATATTCGGAAAGACTTTCCAGTGCAGATTCTGATAAAATAAAATCGGTAAACCTTTGCCAACGATGAGTGACAACCACATAACTGCCACCCTGCACCTGGAACACCCATCATTAAACACCAGTGGTATGTTTTCAATCCAATGTCAACATAAGCATGTGTACAAACAAATGTAATATTAAATAATCTAACCACAATGACCACACATGCTTTATTAATAGCTACATTAGTTCAGATTACAAAGGTAAACTAAAAAAGGCTGGGATTAAAAAGTATAAAATCCAACACCTATAACTTATTTTGTTGCATACAATGCACTGGTTGAGCTTCAATATTTTACATAAAACATTGCTTTACATCAATATCGGTAGTGATGTTTATAAAAGTTGATGCTTTCAACAATATAGCATTGGTAGGAGAATGTTCTGAGTTGGCCAATCATTACTTGTACAATGTGAGGGATGTGCACGAATAGAGACCAAAAATCTTATTAAATATTCATATGCTAGTATGCAGTAGATCTAACAAAAAACGGTTTTCAACAGAATGCCCAATTATAATATCTGGTTTACAGCATAATCCATAATATTCGAGCTTGAACAATAAGCACTAATGGATTATTGTAACATGTAAAGATGCTAGTTAAGAGCTACCACATCTCTTGCAAAAGCATTTACCAAAGGAATAGAAACCAAATATTCCAACCTACAAGGGCCTTCACAAACTATGCTATATCTCATCTGAATTCATCATGCTTATATTGTTAACCACTTTGATGTAACATGAACCATCAAATTTCACATGCGATGGTAGATCTTAATGGAAGGTAGTTTCAAGAATTAAATAAAACTTACTTTTCTTCTGCAACTAAGGTCGACTACAACCCTGTTTTTTCCAACAGCTTGTACAAGTTCCTTCAGCTTTCCCATGTCCAATGTTCCATCACTAAATATATACTGCATACAATGACAAAAGTTTTTCCTTTCAGACGCTTCAAAAGTATAATATGAAGAAACTAATTTTGTACTTTTGCTCTTGTCTCATCATTTCATTCTTTGAAAGTAATTATCACTTTATTCAAATTTTTCTTGACAGTAGCAAGAAAAATAATGAGCAAACGTGGGCTAAGGACTCTAACATAGATTGATTTTTGTAAGGTAAAGAGCACTTGTCATGGGATGCTAACTTCAACAAAGCGTCTTTCATCTGCATCTCCGGCACTGCTGTACCATGTTTCTCAAGGCCTATGTGTTTGGAAGATTATCCTTTGCACTTGTCATGGGATGCTAACTCCAACAAAGGTTCTTTGATCTGCATCTCCAGCACTGCTGTACCATGTTTCTCAAGGCATATGTGTTGGGAAGATAAAGTTTTGTACTGTGTAGAATTTGAGAATTCGCTTGAAGGATACCGATTTCAATCCTGAGCTTGAGCTCTCTGATCACCGAGATCAAAAGTACATCCAATAGAACTACTGCATCCCGTTAAATACTAAAAACTTTATTGAGCTTTAGCAGAAAACAGAAATAAGAGAAGCCAAGGATATATAAAAGCTAAAAACTTCATGTCACAAAAGAGCATTGCAGGGGAGCTCTTCTCTCAATAATAAAAAACTCTTCTTCACTTCAACAACAAACTTTTCTAGACCACTTTGATCTTTATATGCCAAAAATCATTTACAGAGACAAAACTTTGCAAAGGTTCAGCATGAGTATGGAAGCATACAGAAGTGACTATAACATGGCTTGCACCAGCATCAAGGTACTCTTTTGCATTGCTTGGAGTCACACCACCCCCTAATTGCAATCCTCCTGCAATATCAAACCATTAACAATTAATAGTTTCTCACTCTCGCATCTGTCATAGAAGATTGGAAGTATATCAATGTGTTCCCAGGAGAAACTAGTATGATATAATAATCACTGATTTTATTTTGTAAGAATCATACACATTTTCCAAATGCCTAAAGTCACAATATTTATACCATCCAACGTCATTGCAATGACGAAGCTTTTTGTGCAATTGCTATAATTTTTAGAGAACAGCAGAACTAGTAACATTTTCGACCACTATGCCGGTGTCAATAGATGTATTACGTGTGTATAATTTGTGGTGTAAGCACTAAGAGTTGGCAACGGCTCCGCTCAAGCCTGAAGCAAACCATTGAACCGGTTTAGACAGTTTAGCGGTTTGGTTTGGTCCAGGCTGGAGCCTCCATAACCGGTTTGATCTTGGTTTGGCAAGGCTCAAGCCAAACTGAACCGTTTACAGCCAAACAGGTTTGTAAACCGGTTAAGGCTTAAACAGTTTTTGGCCAAACCGTTGTAGTGTTAACCGGTCTACAAACCAATTCCGTTCAACCTTGAAAACTCTCAAACCGGTTTAGGCTAACCGGTTCGGTTTGAACAAGGCCAAACTGGTTAAGCCGAAACCAAACTGTTCCTGATTCCTAGCGTGCATCCTTCAATGGAATCTATCTTACCAGCTATCTTGATCATACAATATTTGTACAGCCCTGCAAACTATAAGCTTCAGAAAATGCAGACATGATTGCCAGGGTGATATGATTTAAAGTTGCCAAATTTTGACAGGTCAGTTACAGTCAAGTTACATATGGGACACAGGAGACTTGTTTTTCAAAGGAGCACAATGTAAATCAAGAGATATACTGATAGTGGTTTCCCCACCAAGCGTTGTTTGGATCTAACTTGACTTGTTATAGAGGTAACAAAACCTTGAAAACTCAGTCCAAGTGCTATTGAACTTGACAAACATACTAATCACACCGATTCCTTGCATTGACATCAATAAACAAAAGCATGCGCATAGAGCTTCAATCATGTATGGATGCACTAATAGAGACCAGGTCTACAAAGTGAAAACAGGTAATTACTTCCATTTACCACTCAGAGGAGGATGTTAAGAAACAAATCATCTCATTAATGTCAAGCAGTGGGATATGTTGTTGATGGCACATATCTACAATCCACCAATGTAGAAACGTGTTCATATGTTCAGCATTTCGACTAGACTGCGTAAACCAGTCCGTCTACTGTTTCTCTGAGAGGCAGGTATCTATATAAAGAGAAAAGTCAAGGAGGTGGGCCTCAACAAGTAAGATTGTTTGTGTATATAGCTATGTAACAATACTCTTAGACATGTATGGAAGTAGTTGGTCAGAATAGGGCACATCCCAAAGCCAAAAGTTGGTCCTGTCAACGTATCCCTCACAACCAAATCAATGGACTTTGAAATAAAAAAGCATCACTTTACAGTAGAGTTTCTTGACTACATTTAGCTATGTAAAGATACTCTTAGACATGTATGGAAGTAGTTGGTCAGAATAGAGCACATCCTAAAGCTGAAAGTTGGTCCTGTCAATGTATCCCGCACATCCAAATCAATGGACTTTGAAATAAAAAAACATCACTTTACAGTAGAGTTTCTTGACTACATTTAGCTATGTAAAGATACTCTTAGACATGTATGGAAGTAGTTGGTCAGAATAGGGCACATCCCAAAGCTGAAAGTTGGTCCTGTCAATGTATCCCTCACAACTGAATCAATGGACTTTGAATTAAAAAACATCACTTTACAGTAGAGTTTCTTGACTGCATTTACTCATGAAAAACAAACTTCCACCCAGATATTGTGGACCATGGATTGTTTTTTTACAAGAGATATGTAGCACGGAGCCAAATAATGCATGTTAAAACTTGCCTGGAAATGCTTGCAATGCTTGCAATGCCGATTTCTTACTTGCCTCATCGGATCCCAGCATTATGACATGGCCACCAAATAGTCCATCCTTTGCATAAAGTCGAGCAAACTCGGCCGCTGATTTCTCTGTCTCAAAGTTGGTCACAAGAGTAGTTCTATGGTCAGAAAGAGTGGATCCAACAATCTGCTTTACCTTACCCTGAAGGGGTCGAACAAAGTTTAGAACGCTGAGAGAATGAATCACTCAGAAATCAAAACGATGGGAAAACCAGGATAGATTTAGCTTACCTGGTGTATGTCGATACAGGGTCTGAATTGGACAAGTTTAGGAATGACCTGTGTTGCTGCGAAAATGTTTCAATCAATCGTTTCAGGGAAATGCTCAGTGCTCGTGCCATCAACATCCTTAGGAACAGGGCTCAGGATATACCAGTTATAGAGGTGTCCGACGCAGACGCAGACGCAGACGCAGAGACTGGATCCCGATGAAGAGAGAATGATGAGTGAATGAGCTCCATTCTCATGGCCGGGATTTGATGAGACCGCTAGTTTAACAGTTGTTCAGACTTCAGGGTTCTCAAGAATCCCTAAGTATTTATATGCAGTGAAGTAGTAGCCCATACATATGTACATAGTTCAATCTCCCAATTGATGGCCAACGTTTGTCAACCACCTTCTAGCGTCACGTCAATTAACGATATGTGATCCTTCCTAAATTCAAGTCAACTTGAAACGTGTAGCAAAGAAAGTCATTGTTATTGAATTGCCGACATTGTGGAATGGTTGGAGCTCAACAATGTAATCCAATTAGTGTTTATGCAATATGGCATGAAATGAGGTTGCTCCTCTATGTTCTTCATCTTTGAATTGAAGAGCCATGTCATCCCAATGGCACTTCCATGTTTGTCCCTAGGTAAGAAAGAAGCGATTTTTCTTTGCATGCCTCTTTTCAAGCAATCTACTCCACTTATGTTGTTGACCGCCATGGTACGACGACTCTTGCATAGTCAAAGACATGTCCCTTAGTCGATTTTCTAATGTTTGCATCCTCAGTATTGTCAGAGTCCAAATATTTTACTGTCTCCAATGCTCAAATCATGGTTCCATGTACCTCTTGAGTAAAGCATGATTCGCTTCACCACTTCCTCGTACTTCTTGCAAGGATCTTACATGAACTATTCACCAATCCCTTTGCATATTCAATGCTTGGCCTCACACCCGCCATGACAAACATCAAGTTGGCAATAATGGACGAGTAATGAGCATTCAACGTCTATTCATTAGTGGCATTGAACTTTAGACAATCCTTCTCACTCGTCGAGTTAGTCAATATTAATGGTATATATCAGTAGAAGGTGAACACATTGAATGCATGACCTTGATTTATATATTTTTTACATTTAAGTGCTTTTGTCTATGCTCCTTATCACAACATAGGGACAAAAGACCCTTTTATAGGTTTTACATCTTCTATCTCTCCTGTTACATAGTTTTCTCATGCCAATGCCAACGTTCTTGTTGGTAAAGGACATGTAATGAAGCACACAACATGTATTTAATAGCCCCCTTTACCTAATGAGCATGTGATCGTGGATGCACTACTTCACGCAACATTTTGACGTGTGGTGTAGTCAAGGGATAGTCAAGAGTGGATGAGATTATTATAGTCAGAGGACATTTGACGTTAAGTTTGTCATTAATTTACCTTTTTATTGGTTCATGGTTAACACCCTATAAAATGTAATATGGGAAAAAGACGTTGTAAACGGCTCATAATCATGTCAATGGAGTGAACTCAACGGACTATCAATAAAGAATGTGCTTGTGCAAAAAACTTAACCTATTTTAATACATCCACTAAAATACTTAATTAACACAATAAGTTTATGATGACAACCACCTTTATGAATTAATCATTAGAGAGAAACCATGTTAGTACATTTAACGCAAACACTTACGATAGAAGCTCAAAGTTTGAATTATGACTAATGATGAGCATCAAAGCTTTGTGCGAGAGAGGTTTGGGGTAAGCTTTAAAGTAACTCAGACTAACAACAAGCAAATGTTTCTTGTGCATTGTTTGAGACGGATATAATTTTCATTGTTCCATACAATGTCCAATAGCTTGTCAATTTTGGAGTTACATTTCTCAGATTTGGCAAGTTTTCTTACACTCTTACTCGGTGCTAAGACATTGGGTGTTTGCACAATACATATAGGTCACTTGAAATTACAAATGAAGATTGTTTTCCTATTTCTGGGATAATGGGGATTGCGTCATAATTGGGATATGAGCAATGATTTTGTATTAGATGATAGGCCTGGAGTCGAAGCATGAGCCATTGCCGACTCTTGCAGATATCCAATGGAAACCATGAAGTCATGGGTTCAACACCTGCATTTCATAATGGCATCTAGTAAATTAAGATGGTGAGAAATTTGGGTCTTGAACCCACAACTTAGGGCTACAGTAAGCCAATTACAATAAGGGGGGGGGATGATGGAAGATAGTGAGAATGGAAAAGAGAAAATGAACAATTACACCCAATCACTTGATAGTAGAGTTTGACGAATCATGGTTACATCTCCCTACTACCTATTGGAGAGATTAGACTTGATTAGACATATTTACCAAGGGAGAGAAAACACACAATGTGTTTACACTACTTACGACTCACAATCCCAATAACACCAGAGGAGTTTCTTTTAGTTTTCTAACCAGTGGTCAATGTGAATTTATTTATCATTGTTAAAATTTTCATACTCTTGTGTTTCTCATACAATGACTTTTATACATGTTTTTGATGATGTCACAACTCATTGTTCAACGTTAAATGCAGAAATGTTTGTTTATAGGTGGACAATCATCACCATCTTATTCAAGTACCAAACTTATTAAGGGATATTTATTATTCCCATGTCACACCTTGTTTACAATACATGGCATTTCAATTGTGTGCCCCCACCTATCTAATGACCAATAAACTCGGGTACAACAATATCGGTCTGGGAGCATAATTCTTCATTTCATCGTCTATCTCATTGATTTTCTTAGCTCTCCTATGACCCATTGTGTCCTCTCTTATATTTCATCACGAGCTATTAGGTCAAGCCTAGGTCTTTTACCTTGTTTGACTATGTCTACTCATCCTCTCCATTATTTTGTTGACATGTTGTTTTGTGAATCCTCATCCTTTCCATCGATCTTTTGCCCGCCCTCTTAAAAAATATTCCATTCATTTGAATAACATTTAATATTCTCATTTGACAAATTTGACCTTTGGGATAATGCTTCCACGTGAGTGATATGCATAACCGGTTCTCACAAAATTGAATGTCACGTATGCACATGTGACATAGGTATATAGCAAAAGTTTAGAATGATACAATGCCCCACCGACGCCAAGGTTTGTCATATAATTGCATTAAGAGTTGAGATTCTTTTTGTTCCCATGCAAAGACCATGAAAACAACAATAATCATGATTGGCAGAGAATTACCAATCTCTCGACACTTTGTCAATTGTTAATAAACTAATCCCAAACCTTGTTGTTAAGAGGAACATTACTTTTTGATCCGTAAAGTATTAGTGTATAATTTATTTAACTACAATAAAAAATGGTTTATACTATGTGAACACGTGGCTCAGACTTGATTTTAACTAATTTGGATACCAAAATTTACAACAAAATATCTCCCCTACATACATATGGTTGATTTTCTATGCATATACATTTACGAGAGGTTGAATCTTGCTAGTTTTATCATATGCATCTTTTTAGGTTAGATAAAGGGCAATGCTACATAATATCAACTATTAATATTCTCCTTATTGTCGTTTATATTTATGTAGTTGTCTTCACCATACAAAGAAAATATATGTTAATAATGTACAAAAAGAACGTAACATAGACACACAATAATGCACACATAAATATTACATACTTTTATCTTTGGAATACGAAGACAACAACGTAAAATGACTAAATTAATTGGTTGTGAGGTTGAGGTTTACTATACTTCCTAATCAAATTAGCCACAATTTACAATTCAACGACGATTTATCTCACCCACTTATCCATGAGTTTGGAGGCGGTATATCTTATCCCCACCCCAAGCCCATGTGAATTACAAGGATTGGAACTTGAGAAGACTATTAAATCAGGGTAGGGAGGAGTTTGAGCCAAGGTTGGAACTATATAATTGCGAAGATGGGCCTAGGTAGAACCAGTAATACAAGGGATCCAAAAAACTTTGACATGTCTCTATCCATGCGGTAAACTTAGGAACAATTGTGTGGGCTTCATAGTTGTTAAACCATCAATGATCCCTTAACTAGCAAATATTGCAAAAGTTGGGATCATGAAATATCATTGGTCAACCACATAACAATGAAACAATTCTTGGCCCTTGCACACATTGTTTAAAGTAACAGTTGGTGAGTCCGCAATGCCCGGAGTGGTTAGGCCAACTACAAGGAGAGGGATGCCTAAAGTGCTTGTGGGGTATCCTTTGCTCTTTACCAAGTAGAGCTAGCGATTGGAGTGAAGTTATAACAAGGTTGCCATACTTGAAGCATTGAGGTTTAGCTAATCGGTTCTTGTTCAATTCAAAAAAGTAGAAATATGGTAGAGAGATCGAGAAGCATGAGGGCCATTGCTTTGTTGTCCGGACAGGTGTGAAATTTGGCCAATACACTAAATTGTATTAGGGTTGCATGTGAAAGGGGGCGGCAACAGCCCCCCTTCCTCCTCAGTTCTCACCAAAATAAATAAAATATGTATGTATGTATATTCCTTGTTTTACACCCACTACGTTTCCTATTCTTCTCGCTCTCTCCTTCTCTCTCCTCTCTCTCTCTCTCTCTCTCTCTCTCACACACACACACACACACACACACTCTATGTATTTATTTATACGCACCACAAGAGTTTTCTCCATCCTCCCTCTCAGTCACTGTTTGTTTCTGCCCTAGGGTTTCTGTCTGTCACACACACACATACACATACACACACGCACACACACACACACACACACACACTCTCTCTCTCTCTCACTCTCCCTTTCTATTTATTTACACACACCCCGGCAGTGTTCTCGACTCTCCTTCCTTGCCCTTTCATAACCCTCGCTGTTTCTGCGGTACGGTTTATTCTCGTCTCCTAGCACACCTGCTAGCAAGCCATGGAGTTTTGGGGTAATTCTCGTATTTCTCTTCTTCAAATAATCGCTCTTTCATATCTGTGCGCATGCCCATCCATGCCTGTGTTTTGCGCTCTGTCCTTGGATTTTGTTGTACCAGAATCGCTCTTTCATGTCTCCTACTTGTGGCGTTGTCGAATCTCGGACTTTTTGTTACGGCCTTTTCTTGTCTCCATGCTTCTCTGATGTTTGGCGTTACGAGGATTAAGTTTTGACTTTTAGCTCTCGTTGTTTGCTTCAGGTCTCGAGGTTCCTAGCGGCAAGCCTGTCACTTGTTCTCCCGGTGAAATCTCTTACATACACGTCTCTCAGGTATGTTGTTTCTTCTTACGTCTGTATCGCTGGAACATAGACAGAATACTGAGGTCATGACCTCACCAGTCTTTGATTCTCATACCATCGAGGTCATGTCTATTTCTTTTAACGTCGGGACTACCGTGGTCATGTCATGTGCTGTTATTAATTTGTCATGCTACTGAGTTCATGCTACCGTGTTGATTCTCTGAGAACTGAGAAGTTTTCCTATTATCTGTTAGGCTGCTCTGGGTGAGAACAAAACCGGGAAAGGGAACGAACGCGTTGTGCTGAAGATCAAGGTCGATGGGAAAGAATATGTCCTAGGGACCCTCTCTCAAGGGAAGCTGGACCAGACTGCTCTAGATCTCATTGTCGAGAAAGAGTTTACAGTTTCGCATACTGGTGCTAGCAGTGTATACTTGACGGGATATAAAACGGATGCCCATGAACACGATGATGAATATCCTTTTTTACTGTTAATATATTTAATGACAACGTGTTCAAAGCTTTTTATTTTACTTTAGTTGTCCTTGACCATACCTTCTCGTGAACTGAGCTATCCGATGAGGAGGGTTTATCTGGTAAGAATCTATCTTCATCATTTGTATACGCATAATTGTGAATGATTCTTAACTCTCACAGTGAATGCAGACTCCGAAGAGGATGACTTAATGGCTCCTATTTTATCTGGAAAGGAGAATGGTACAATGAATTCTTTGTATTTTGTATGGCTTTAAATCTGTGGTTATTGATGACTTTTACGGTTCTTTTGCATTGAGTAGGCAAGCCCAAAGTTGGTAAGGCTGATGTTGTAGCAAACAAAGAATCAGGAAAAGTTGGCCAGAAAACAGAAACGCCTGCTGTTACTGTCGAAAAGACAGT
>NW_028230631.1:0-55251 GCF_043228905.1 Azolla caroliniana
CCTAAACCCTAAACCCTAAACCCTAAACCCTAAACCCGTAAACCCTAAACCCCCTAAACCCTAAACCCTAAACCCTAAACCCTAAAACCCTAAACCCTAAACCCTAAACCCTAAACCCTAACCCTAAACCCTAAACCCTAAACCCTAAACCCTAAACCCTAAACCCTAAACCCTAAACCCTAAACCCTAAACCCTAAACCCTAAACCCCTAAACCCTAAACCCTAAACCCTAAACCCTAAACCCTAAACCCTAAACCCTAAACCCCTAAACCCTAAACCCTAAACCCTAAACCCTAAACCCTAAACCCTAAACCCTAAACCCTAAACCCTAAACCCTAAACCCTAAACCCTAAACCCTAAACCCTAAACCCTAAACCCTAAACCCTAAACCCTAAACCCTAAACCCTAAACCCTAAACCCTAAACCCTAAACCCTAAACCCTAAACCCTAAACCCTAAACCCTAAACCCTAAACCCTAAACCCTAAACCCTAAACCCTAAACCCTAAACCCTAAACCCTAAACCCTAAACCCTAAACCCTAAACCCTAAACCCTAAACCCTAAACCCTAAACCCTAAACCCTAAACCCTAAACCCTAAACCCTAAACCCTAAACCCTAAACCCTAAACCCTAAACCCTAAACCCTAAACCCTAAACCCTAAACCCTAAACCCTAAACCCTAAACCCTAAACCCTAAACCCTAAACCCTAAACCCTAAACCCTAAACCCTAAACCCTAAACCCTAAACCCTAAACCCTAAACCCTAAACCCTAAACCCTAAACCCTAAACCCTAAACCCTAAACCCTAAACCCTAAACCCTAAACCCTAAACCCTAAACCCTAAACCCTAAACCCTAAACCCTAAACCCTAAACCCTAAACCCTAAACCCTAAACCCTAAACCCTAAACCCTAAACCCTAAACCCTAAACCCTAAACCCTAAACCCTAAACCCTAAACCCTAAACCCTAAACCCTAAACCCTAAACCCTAAACCCTAAACCCTAAACCCTAAACCCTAAACCCTAAACCCTAAACCCTAAACCCTAAACCCTAAACCCTAAACCCTAAACCCTAAACCCTAAACCCTAAACCCTAAACCCTAAACCCTAAACCCTAAACCCTAAACCCTAAACCCTAAACCCTAAACCCTAAACCCTAAACCCTAAACCCTAAACCCTAAACCCTAAACCCTAAACCCTAAACCCTAAACCCTAAACCCTAAACCCTAAACCCTAAACCCTAAACCCTAAACCCTAAACCCTAAACCCTAAACCCTAAACCCTAAACCCTAAACCCTAAACCCTAAACCCTAAACCCTAAACCCTAAACCCTAAACCCTAAACCCTAAACCCTAAACCCTAAACCCTAAACCCTAAACCCTAAACCCTAAACCCTAAACCCTAAACCCTAAACCCTAAACCCTAAACCCTAAACCCTAAACCCTAAACCCTAAACCCTAAACCCTAAACCCTAAACCCTAAACCCTAAACCCTAAACCCTAAACCCTAAACCCTAAACCCTAAACCCTAAACCCTAAACCCTAAACCCTAAACCCTAAACCCTAAACCCTAAACCCTAAACCCTAAACCCTAAACCCTAAACCCTAAACCCTAAACCCTAAACCCTAAACCCTAAACCCTAAACCCTAAACCCTAAACCCTAAACCCTAAACCCTAAACCCTAAACCCTAAACCCTAAACCCTAAACCCTAAACCCTAAACCCTAAACCCTAAACCCTAAACCCTAAACCCTAAACCCTAAACCCTAAACCCTAAACCCTAAACCCTAAACCCTAAACCCTAAACCCTAAACCCTAAACCCTAAACCCTAAACCCTAAACCCTAAACCCTAAACCCTAAACCCTAAACCCTAAACCCTAAACCCTAAACCCTAAACCCTAAACCCTAAACCCTAAACCCTAAACCCTAAACCCTAAACCCTAAACCCTAAACCCTAAACCCTAAACCCTAAACCCTAAACCCTAAACCCTAAACCCTAAACCCTAAACCCTAAACCCTAAACCCTAAACCCTAAACCCTAAACCCTAAACCCTAAACCCTAAACCCTAAACCCTAAACCCTAAACCCTAAACCCTAAACCCTAAACCCTAAACCCTAAACCCTAAACCCTAAACCCTAAACCCTAAACCCTAAACCCTAAACCCTAAACCCTAAACCCTAAACCCTAAACCCTAAACCCTAAACCCTAAACCCTAAACCCTAAACCCTAAACCCTAAACCCTAAACCCTAAACCCTAAACCCTAAACCCTAAACCCTAAACCCTAAACCCTAAACCCTAAACCCTAAACCCTAAACCCTAAACCCTAAACCCTAAACCCTAAACCCTAAACCCTAAACCCTAAACCCTAAACCCTAAACCCTAAACCCTAAACCCTAAACCCTAAACCCTAAACCCTAAACCCTAAACCCTAAACCCTAAACCCTAAACCCTAAACCCTAAACCCTAAACCCTAAACCCTAAACCCTAAACCCTAAACCCTAAACCCTAAACCCTAAACCCTAAACCCTAAACCCTAAACCCTAAACCCTAAACCCTAAACCCTAAACCCTAAACCCTAAACCCTAAACCCTAAACCCTAAACCCTAAACCCTAAACCCTAAACCCTAAACCCTAAACCCTAAACCCTAAACCCTAAACCCTAAACCCTAAACCCTAAACCCTAAACCCTAAACCCTAAACCCTAAACCCTAAACCCTAAACCCTAAACCCTAAACCCTAAACCCTAAACCCTAAACCCTAAACCCTAAACCCTAAACCCTAAACCCTAAACCCTAAACCCTAAACCCTAAACCCTAAACCCTAAACCCTAAACCCTAAACCCTAAACCCTAAACCCTAAACCCTAAACCCTAAACCCTAAACCCTAAACCCTAAACCCTAAACCCGCATGTTTGAACACAAAAATCCGATATCACACGAGCCAGGTATGAACATTATAATTTACCTACTAGCTCTTCTCAACTCCCTCCTGAAATTTGGAAATTTCGTCATGTCTCTCGACCTGAGTTTCGAAATCTTGATTTTTTAATTCCATATCATAGCTAGCGTTGTTAGCTTCGATTCGCATGTTTGTACACAAAAATCCGATATCACACTCGCTAGGTATGACCATTTTAATTTACTCAAGGGCTCCTCTCAACTCACTCCTCAAATTTGGTAATTTCGTCATGTCTCTCGACCCGAGTTTCAAAATCTTGATTTTTTAATTCTATATCATACCTAGCGTTGTTAGCTTCGATTCCAATGTTTGAACACAAAAATCCGATATCACACGAGCCAGGTATGAACATTGTAATTTACCTAATAGCTCTTCTTAACTCCCTCCTCAAATTTGGTAATTTCTTCATGTCTCTCGACTTGAGTTGCAAAATCTTGATTTTTTAATTCCATATCATAGCTAGCGTTTTTAGCTTCGATTCGCATGTTTGAACACAAAAATCCGATATCACACGAGCCAGGTATGAACATTATAATTTACCTACTAGCTCTTCTCAACTCCCTCCTGAAATTTGGAAATTTCGTCATGTCTCTCGACCTGAGTTTCGAAATCTTGATTTTTTAATTCCATATCATAGCTAGCGTTGTTAGCTTCGATTCGCATGTTTGTACACAAAAATCCGATATCACACTCGCTAGGTATGACCATTTTAATTTACTCAAGGGCTCCTCTCAACTCACTCCTCAAATTTGCTAATTTCGTCATGTCTCTCGACCTGAGTTTCAAAATCTTGATTTTTTAATTCCATATCATAGCTAGCGTTGTTAGCTTCGATTCGCATGTTTGAACACAAAAATCCGATATCACACTCGCTAGGTATGACCATTTTAATTTACTCAAGGGCTCCTCTCAACTCACTCCTCAAATTTGCTAATTTCGTCATGTCTCTCGACCTGAGTTTCAAAATCTTGATTTTTTAATTCCATATCATTGCTAGCGTTGTTAGCTTCGATTCGCATGTTTGAACACAAAAATACGATATAACACGAGCTAGGTATGAATATTTTTATTTACTCAAGGGCTCCTCTCAACTCCCTCGTCAAGGTTGCTAATTTCGTCATGTCTCTCGACCTGAGTTTCAAAATCTTGATTTTTTAATTCCATATCATAGCTAGCGTTGTTAGCTTCGATTCGCTTGTTTGAACACAAAAATCCGATATCACGCTCGCTAGGTATGACCATTTTAATTTACTCAAGGGCTCCTCTCAACTCACTCCTCAAATTTGCTAATTTCTTCATGTCTCTCGACCTGAGTTTCAAAATCTTGATTTTTTAATTCCATATCATAGCTAGCGTTGTTAGCTTCGATTCGCATGTTTGTACACAAAAATCCGATATCACACTCGCTAGGTATGACCATTTTAATTTACTCAAGGGCTCCTCTCAACTCACTCCTCAAATTTGCTAATTTCGTCATGCCTCTCGAGCTGATTTTCAAAATCTTGATTTTTTAATTCTATATCATAGCTAGCGTTGTTAGCTTCGATTCCCATGTTTGAACACAAATATCCGATATCACACGAGCCAGGTATGAACATTTTAATTCACTCACGCGCTCTTCCAACGTCACACCTCAAATTTGGTAATTTCATCATGTCTCTCGACTGGAGTTTCAAAATCTTGATTTTTTAATTCCATATCATAGCTAGCGTTGTTAGCTTCGATTCGCATGTTTGAACACAAAAATCCGATATCACGCTCGCTAGGTATGACCATTTTAATTTACTCAAGGGCTCCTCTCGACTCACTCCTCAAATTTGCTAATTTCTTCATGTCTCTCGACCTGAGTTTCAAAATCTTGATTTTTTAATTCCATATCATAGCTAGCGTTGTTAGCTTCGATTCGCATGTTTGTACACAAAAATCCGATATCACACTCGCTAGGTATGACCATTTTAATTTACTCAAGGGCTCCTCTCAACTCACTCCTCAAATTTGCTAATTTCGTCATGTCTCTCGACCTGAGTTTCAAAATCTTGATTTTTTAATTCCATATCATAGCTAGCGTTGTTAGCTTCGATTCGCATGTTTGAACACAAAAATCCGATATCACACGAGCTAGGTATGAACATTTTTCTTTACTCAAGGGCTCCTCTCAACTCCCTCGTCAAGGTTGCTAATTTCGTCATGTCTCTCGACCTGAGTTTCAAAATCTTGATTTTTTAATTCCATATCATAGCTAGCGTTCTTAGCTTCGATTCGCAGGTGTGAACACAAAAATCCGATATCACAGGAACCAGGTATGAACATTGTAATTTACCTACTAGCTCTTCTCAACTCCCTCCTCAAATTTGGAAATTTCGTCATGTCTCTCGACCTGAGTTTCAAAATCTTGTTTTTTTTATTCCATATCATAGCTAGCGTTGTTAGCTTCGATTCGCATGTTTGAACACAAAACTCCGATATCACGCTCGCTAGGTATGACCATTTTAATTTACTCAAGGGCTCCTCTCAACTCCCTCGTCAAGGTTGCTATTTTCGTCATGTCTCTCGACCTGATTTTCAAAATCTTGATTTTTTAATTCCATATCATAGCTAGCGTTCTTAGCTTCGATTCGCATGTTTGAACACAAAAATCCGATATCACACGAGCCAAGTATGAACATTTTAATTCACTCACGCGCTCTTCCACGCGCTTTGGTAATTTCATCATGTCTCTCGACTGGAGTTTCAAAATCTTGATTTTGTCATTACATATCACAGCTAGCGTTGTTAGCTTCGATTCGCATGTTTGAACACAAAAATCCGATATCACACGAACCAGGTATGAACATTATAATTTACCTACTAGCTCTTCTCAACTCCCTCCTGAAATTTGGAAATTTCGTCATGTCTCTCGACCTGAGTTTGAAAATCTTGATTTTTTAATTCCATATCATAG
This sequence comes from Azolla caroliniana, assembly GCF_043228905.1. NCBI lineage: Eukaryota > Viridiplantae > Streptophyta > Polypodiopsida > Salviniales > Salviniaceae > Azolla > Azolla caroliniana. The sequence continues at coordinate 5,900 of NW_028230631.1, forward strand.
CTAGCGTTGTTAGTTTCAATTCGCATGTTTGAACACAAAAATCCGATATCACACGAGCTAGGTATGAATATTTTAATTTACTCAAGGGCCCCTCTCAACTCCCTCCTCAAATTTAGTAATTTCGTCATGTCTCTTGACCTGAGTTTCAAAATCTTGATTTTTTAATTCCATATCATAGCTAGCGTTGTTAGCTTCGATTCGCATGTTTGTACACAAAAATCCGATATCACACTCGCTATGTATGACCATTTTAATTTACTCAAGGGCTCCTCTCAACTCACTCCTCAAATTTGCTAATTTCGTCATGTCTCTTGACCTTAGTTTCAAAATCTTGTTTTTTTTATTCCATATCATAGCTAGCGTTGTTAACTTCGATTCGCATGTTTGAACACAAAAATCCGATATCACACGAACCAGGTATGAACATTATAATTTACCTACTAGCTCTTCTCAACTCCCTCCTGAAATTTGGAAATTTCGTCATGTCTCTCGACCTTAGTTTCAAAATATTGATTTTTTAATTCCATATCATAGCTAGCGTTGTTAGCTTCGATTCGCATGTTTGAACACAAAAATCCGATATCACACGAACCAGGTATAAACATTGTAATTTACTCAAGGGCTTCTCTCAACTCACTCCTCAAATTTGCAAATTTCGTCATGTCTCTCGACCTGACTTTCAAAATATTGTTTTTTTAATTCCATATCATTGCTAGCGTTGTTAGCTTCGATTCGCATGTTTGAACACAAAAATCCGATATCACACGAACCAGGTATGAACATTATAATTTACCTACTAGCTCTTCTCAACTCCGTCCTGAAATATCGAAATTTCGTCATGTCTCTCGACCTGAGTTTCAAAATCTTCATTTTTTAATTCCATATCATAACTAGCGTTGTTAGATTCGATTCGCATGTTTGTACACAAAAATCCGATATCACACTCGCTAGGTATCACCATTTTAATTTACTCAAGGGCTCCTCTCAACTCACTCCTCAAATTTGCTAATTTCGTCATGTCTCTCGACCTGAGTTTCAAAATCTAGATTTTTTAATTCTATATCATACCTAGCGTTGTTAGCTTCGATTCGCATGTTTGAACACAAAAATCCGATATCACACTCGCTAGGTATAACCATTTTAATTTACTCAAGGGCTCCTCTCAACTCACTCCTCAAATTTGCTAATTTCGTCATGTCTCTCGACCTTAGTTTCAAAATATTGATTTTTTAATTCCATATCATAGCTAGCGTTGTTAGCTTCGATTCGCATGTTTGAACACAAAAATCCGATATCACACGAACCAGGTATAAACATTGTAATTTACTCAAGGGCTTCTCTCAACTCACTCCTCAAATTTGCTAATTTCGTCATGTCTCTCGACCTGACTTTCAAAATATTGATTTTTTAATTCCATATCATAGCTAGCGTTGTTAGCTTCGATTCGCATGTTTGAACACAAAAATCCGATATCACACGAGCCAGGTATGAACATTTTAATTTACTCAAGGGCTCCTCTCAACTCCCTCCTCAAATTTGGTAATTTCGTCATGTCTCTCGACCTTAGTTTCAAAATCTTGATTTTTTAATTCCATATCATAGCTAGCGTTGTTAGCTTCGATTCGCATGTTTGTACACAAAAGTGCGATATCACACTCACTAGGTATGAACAATTTAATTTACTCAAGGGCTCCTCTCAACTCACTCCTCAAATTTGCTAATTTCGTCATGTCTCTCCACCTGAGTTTAAAAATCATGATTTTTCAATTCCATATCATAGCTAGCGTTGTTAGCTTCGATTCACATGTTTGTACACAAAAATCCGCTATCACACTCGCTAGGTATGACCATTTTAATTTACTCAAGGGCTCCTCTCAACTCCCTCCTCAAATTTGGTAATTTCGTCATGTCTCTCGACCTGGGTTTCAAAATCTTGATTTTTTAATTCCATATCATACCTAGCGTTGTTAGCTTCGATTCGCATGTTTGAACACAAAAATCCGATATCACACTCGCTAGGTATGACCATTTTAAATTATTCAAGGGCTCCTCTCAACTCACTCCTCAAATTTGGTAATTTCGTCATGTCTCTCGACCTGAGTTTCAAAATCTTGATTTTTTAATTCTATATCATAGCTAGCGTTGTTAGCTTCGATTCCAATGTCTGAACACAAAAATCCAATATCACACGAGCCAGGTATGAACATTGAAATTTACCTAATAGCTCTTCTTAACTCCCTCCTCAAATTTGGTAATTTCTTCATGTCTGTCGACCTGAGTTTCAAAATCTTGATTTTTTAATTCCATATCATAGCTAGCGTTGTTAGCTTCGATTCGCATGTTTGTACACAAAAATCCGATATCACACTCGCTAGGTATGACCATTTTAATTTACTCAAGGGCTCCTCTCAACTCACTCCTCAAATTTGCTAATTTCGTCATGTCTCTCGACCTGAGTTTCAAAATCTTGATTTTTTAATTCTATATCATACCTAGCGTTGTTAGCTTCGATTCCAATGTTTGAACACAAAAATCCGATATCACACTCGCTAGGTATGAACATTTTAATTTACTCAAGGGCCCCTCTCAACTCCCTCCTGAAATTTGGTAATTTCGTCATGTCTCTCGACCTGAGTTTCAAAATCTTGATTTTTTAATTCCATATCATAGCTAGCGTTGTTAGCTTAGATTCGCATGTTTGTACACAAAAATCCGATATCACACTCGCTAGGTATGACCATTTTAATTTACTCAAGGGCTCCTCTCAACTCCCTCCTCAAATTTGGTAATTTCGTCATGTCTCTCGACCTGACTTTCAAAATATTGCTTTTTTAATTCCATATCATTCCTAGCGTTGTTAGCTTCGATTCGCATGTTTGAACACAAAAATCCGATATCACACGAACCAGGTATGAACATTATAATTTACCTACTAGCTCTTCTCAACTCCCTCCTGAAATTTCGAAATTTCGTCATGTCTCTCGACCTGAGTTTCAAAATCTTGATTTTTTAATTCCATATCATAACTAGCGTTGTTAGCTTCGATTCGCATGTTTGTACACAAAAATCCGATATCACACTCGCTAGGTATGACCATTTTAATTTACTCAAGGGCTCCTCTCAACTCACTCCTCAAATTTGCTAATTTCGTCATGTCTCTCGACCTGAGTTTCAAAATCTTGATTTTTTAATTCCATATCATAGCTAGCGTTGTTAGCTTCGATTCGCATGTTTGAACACAAAAATCCGATATCACACTCGCTAGGTATAACCATTTTAATTTACTCAAGGGCTCCTCTCAACTCACTCCTCAAATTTGCTAATTTCGTCATGTCTCTCGACCTTAGTTTCAAAATATTGATTTCTTAATTCCATATCATAGCTAGCGTTGTTAGCTTCGATTCGCATGTTTGAACACAAAAATCCGATATCACACTCGCTAGGTATAACCATTTTAATTTACTCAAGGGCTCCTCTCAACTCACTCCTCAAATTTGCTAATTTCGTCATGTCTCTCGACCTTAGTTTCAAAATCTTGATTTTTTAATTCCATATTATAGCGAGCATTGTTAGCTTCGATTCGCATGTTTGAAGACAAAAATCCGATATCACACTCGCTAGGTATGACCATTTTAATTTACTCAAGGGCTCCTCTCAACTCCCTCCTCAAATTTGGTAATTTCGTCATGTCTCTCGACCTGGGTTTCAAAATCTTGATTTTTTAATTCCATATCATAGCTAGCGTTGTTAGCTTCGATTCGCATGTTTGTACACAAAAATCCGATATCACACGAGCCAGGTATGAACATTTTAATTTACTCAAGGGCTCCTCTCAACTCACTCCTCAAATTTGCTAATTTCGTCATGTCTCTCGACCTGAGTTTCAAAATCTTTATTTTTTAATTCCATATCATAGCTAGCGTTGTTAGCTTCGATTCGCATGTTTGAACACAAAAATACGATATCACACGAGCCAGGTATGAACATTTTAATTCACTCACACGCTCTTCCAACCTCACTCCTCAAATTTGGTAATTTCTCCATGTCTCTCGACTTGAGTTGCAAAATCTTGATTTTTTAATTCCATATCATAGCTAGCGTTGTTAGGTTTGATTCACATGTTTGAACACCAAAATCCGATATCACACTCGCTAGGTATGACCATTTTAATTTACTCAAGGGCTCCTCTCAACTCACTCCTCAAATTTGCTAATTTCGTCATGACTCTCGACCTGAGTTTCAAAATCTTGATTTTTTAACTCTATATCATAGCTAGCTTTGTTAGCTTTGATTCGCATGTTTGAACACAAAAATCCGATATCACACGAGCCAGGTATGAACATTTTAATTCACTCACGCGCTCTTCCAACGTCACACCTCAAATTTGGTAATTTCATCATGTCTCTCGACTGGAGTTTCAAAATCTAGATTTTGTAATTCCATATCATAGCTAGCGTTGTTAGCTTCGATTTGCATGTTTGAACACAAAAATCCGATATCACACGAACCAGGTATGAACATTATAATTTACCTACTAGCTCTTCTCAACTCCCTCCTGAAATTTGGAAATTTCGTCATGTCTCTCGACCTGAGTTTCAAAATCTTGATTTTTTAATTCCATATCATAGCTAGCGTTGTTAGCTTCGATTCGCATGTTTGAACACAAAAATCCGATATCACACGAGCTAGGTATGAACATTTTAATTTACTCAAGGGCCCCTCTCAACTCCCTCCTCAAATTTGGTAATTTCTTCATGTCTCTCGACCTGGGTTTCAAAATCTTGATTTTTTAATTCCATATCATAGCTAGCGTTGTTAGCTTCGATTCGCATGTTTGTACACAAAAATCCGATATCACACTCGCTATGTATGAACATTGTAATTTACCTAATAGCTCTTCTTAACTCCCTCCTCAAATTTGGTAATTTCTTCATGTCTCTCGACTTGAGTTGCAAAATCTTGATTTTTTAATTCCATATCATAGCTAGCGTTTTTAGCTTCGATTCGCATGTTTGAACAAAAAAATCCGATATCACACGAGCCAGGTATGAACATTATAATTTACCTACTAGCTCTTCTGAACTCCCTCCTAAAATTTGGAAATTTCGTCATGTCTCTCGACCTGAGTTTCGAAATCTTGATTTTTTAATTCCATATCATAGCTAGCGTTGTTAGCTTCGATTCGCATGTTTGTACACAAAAATCCGATATCACACTCGCTAGGTATGACCATTTTAATTTACTCAAGGGCTCCTCTCAACTCACTCCTCAAATTTGCTAATTTCGTCATGTCTCTCGACCTGAGTTTCAAAATCTTGATTTTTTAATTCTATATCATACCTAGCGTTGTTAGCTTCGATTCCAATGTTTGAACACAAAAATCTGATATCACACGAGCCAGGTATGAACATTGTAATTTACCTAATAGCTCTTCTTAACTCCCTCCTCAAATTTGGTAATTTCTTCATGTCTCTCGACCTGGGTTTCAAAATCTTGATTTTTTAATTTCATATCATAGCTAGCGTTGTTAGCTTCGATTCGCATGTTTGTACACAAAAATCCGATATCACACTCGCTATGTATGACCATTTTAATTTACTCAAGGGCTCCTCTCAACTCACTCCTCAAATTTGCTAATTTCGTCATGTCTCTTGACCTTAGTTTCAAAATCTTGTTTTTTTTATTCCATATCATAGCTAGCGTTGTTAACTTCGATCCGCATGTTTGAACACAAAAATCCGATATCACACGAACCAGGTATGAACATTATAATTTACCTACTAGCTCTTCTCAACTCCCTCCTGAAATTTGGAAATTTCGTCATGTCTCTCGACCTTAGTTTCAAAATATTGATTTTTTAATTCCATATCATAGCTAGCGTTGTTAGCTTCGATTCGCATGTTTGAACACAAAAATCCGATATCACACGAACCAGGTATAAACATTGTAATTTACTCAAGGGCTTCTCTCAACTCACTCCTCAAATTTGCTAATTTCGTCATGTCTCTCGACCTAACTTTCAAAATATTGCTTTTTTAATTCCATATCATTGCTAGCGTTGTTAGCTTCGATTCGCATGTTTGAACACAAAAATCCGATATCACACGAACCAGGTATGAACATTATAATTTACCTACTAGCCCTTCTCAACTCCCTCCTGAAATTTCGAAATTTCGTCATGTCTCTCGACCTGAGTTTCAAAATCTTGATTTTTTAATTCCATATCATAACTAGCGTTGTTAGCTTCGATTCGCATGTTTGTACACAAAAATCCGATATCACACTCGCTAGGTATGACCATTTTAATTTACTCAAGGGCTCCTCTCAACTCACTCCTCAAATTTGCTAATTTCGTCATGTCTCTCGACCTGAGTTTCAAAATCTTGATTTTTTAATTCCATATCATAGCGAGCGTTGTTAGCTTCGATTCGCATGTTTGAACACAAAAATCCGATATCACACTCGCTAGGTATAACCATTTTAATTTACTCAAGGGCTCCTCTCAACTCACTCCTCAAATTTGCTAATTTCGTCATGTCTCTCGACCTTAGTTTCAAAATATTGATTTTTTAATTCCATATCATAGCTAGCGTTGTTAGCTTCGATTCGCATGTTTGAACACAAAAATCCGATATCACACGAACCAGGTATAAACATTGTAATTTACTCAAGGGCTTCTCTCAACTCACTCCTCAAATTTGCTAATTTCGTCATGTCTCTCGACCTGACTTTCAAAATATTGATTTTTTAATTCCATATCATAGCTAGCGTTGTTAGCTTCGATTCGCATGTTTGAACACAAAAATCCGATATCACACGAGCCAGGTATGAACATTTTAGTTTACTCAAGGGCTCCTCTCAACTCCCTCCTAAAATTTGCTAATTTCGTCATGTCTCTCGACCTGAGTTTCCAAATCTTGATTTTTTAATTCCATATCATAGCTAGCGTTGTTAGCTTCGATTCGCATGTTTGTACACAAAAGTGCGATATCACACTCGCTAGGTATGAACAATTTAATTTACTCAAGGGCTCCTCTCAACTCACTCCTCAAATTTGCTAATTTCGTCATGTCTCTCGACCTGAGTTTCAAAATCTTGATTTTTTAATTCTATATCATACCTAGCGTTGTTAGCTTCGATTCCAATGTTTGAACACAAAAATCTGATATCACACGAGCCAGGTATGAACATTGTAATTTACCTAATAGCTCTTCTTAACTCCCTCCTCAAATTTGGTAATTTCTTCATGTCTCTCGACCTGGGTTTCAAAATCTTGATTTTTTAATTTCATATCATAGCTAGCGTTGTTAGCTTCGATTCGCATGTTTGTACACAAAAATCCGATATCACACTCGCTAGGTATGACCATTTTAATTTACTCAAGGGCTCCTCTCAACTCACTCCTCAAATTTGCTAATTTCGTCATGTCTCTCGACCTGAGTTTCAAAATCTTGATTTTTTAATTCCATATCATTGCTAGCGTTGTTAGCTTCGATTCGCATGTTTGAACACAAAAATCCGATATAACACGAGCTAGGTATGAATATTTTTATTTACTCAAGGGCTCCTCTCAACTCCCTCGTCAAGGTTGCTAATTTCGTCATGTCTCTCGACCTGAGTTTCAAAATCTTGATTTTTTAATTCCATATCATAGCTAGCGTTGTTAGCTTCGATTCGCATGTTTGAACACAAAAATCCGATATCACGCTCGCTAGGTATGACCATTTTAATTTACTCAAGGGCTCCTCTCAACTCACTCCTCAAATTTGCTAATTTCTTCATGTCTCTCGACCTGAGTTTCAAAATCTTGATTTTTTAATTCCATATCATAGCTAGCGTTGTTAGCTTCGATTCGCATGTTTGTACACGAAAATCCGATATCACACTCGCTAGGTATGACCATTTTAATTTACTCAAGGGCTCCTCTCGACTCACTCCTCAAATTTGCTAATTTCGTCATGCCTCTCGAGTTGATTTTCAAAATCTTGATTTTTTAATTCTATATCATAGCTAGCGTTGTTAGCTTCGATTCCCATGTTTGAACACAAAAATCCGATATCACACGAGCCAGGTATGAACATTTTAATTCACTCACGCGCTCTTCCAACGTCACACCTCAAATTTGGTAATTTCATCATGTCTCTCGACTGGAGTTTCAAAATCTTGATTTTTTAATTCCATATCATAGCTAACGTTGTTAGCTTCGATTCGCATGTTTGAACACAAAAATCCGATATCACGCTCGCTAGGTATGACCATTTTAATTTACTCAAGGGCTCCTCTCAACTCACTCCTCAAATTTGCTAATTTCTTCATGTCTCTCGACTTGAGTTTCAAAATCTTGATTTTTTAATTCCATATCATAGCTAGCGTTGTTAGCTTCGACTCGCATGTTTGTACACAAAAATCCGATATCACACTCGCTAGGTATGACCATTTTAATTTACTCAAGGGCTCCTCTCAACTCACTCCTCAAATTTGGTAATTTCGTCATGTCTCTCGACCTGAGTTTCAAAATCTTGATTTTTTAATTCCATATCATAGCTAGCGTTGTTAGCTTCGATTTGCATGTTTGAACACAAAAATCCGATATCACACGAGCTAGGTATGAACATTTTTATTTACTCAAGGGCTCCTCTCAACTCCCTCGTCAAGGTTGCTAATTTCGTCATGTCTCTCGACCTGAGTTTCAAAATCTTGATTTTTTAATTCCATATCATAGCTAGCGTTCTTAGCTTCGATTCGCAGGTTTGAACACAAAAATCCGATATCACAGGAACCAGGTATGAACATTGTAATTTACCTACTAGCTCTTCTCAACTCCCTCCTCAAATTTGGAAATTTCGTCATGTCTCTCGACCTGAGTTTCAAAATCTTGTTTTTTTTATTCCATATCATAGCTAGCGTTGTTAGCTTCGATTCGCATGTTTGAACACAAAAATCCGATATCACGCTCGCTAGGTATGACCATTTTAATTTACTCAAGGGCTCCTCTCAACTCCCTCGTCAAGGTTGCTATTTTCGTCATGTCTCTCCACCTGATTTTCAAAATCTTGATTTTTTAATTCCATATCATAGCTAGCGTTGTTAGTTTCGATTCGCATGTTTGAACACAAAAATCCGATATCACACGAGCTAGGTATGAATATTTTAATTTGCTCAAGGGCCCCTCTCAACTCCCTCCTCAAATTTAGTAATTTCGTCATGTCTCTTGACCTGAGTTTCAAAATCTTGATTATTTAATTCCATATCATAGCTAGCGTTGTTAGCTTCGATTCGCATGTTTGTACACAAAAATCCGATATCACACTCGCTATGTATGACCATTTTAATTTACTCAAGGGCTCCTCTCAACTCACTCCTCAAATTTGCTAATTTCGTCATGTCTCTTGACCTTAGTTTCAAAATCTTGTTTTTTTTATTCCATATCATAGCTAGTGTTGTTAACTTCGATCCGCATGTTTGGACACAAAAATCCGATATCACACGAACCAGGTATGAACATTATAATTTACCTACTAGCTCTTCTCAACTCCCTCCTGAAATTTGGAAATTTCGTCATGTCTCTCGACCTTAGTTTCAAAATATTGATTTTTTAATTCCATATCATAGCTAGCGTTGTTAGCTTCGATTCGCATGTTTGAACACAAAAATCCGATATCACACGAACCAGGTATAAACATTGTAATTTACTCAAGGGCTTCTCTCAACTCACTCCTCAAATTTGCTAATTTCGTCATGTCTCTCGACCTGACTTTCAAAATATTGCTTTTTTAATTCCATATCATTGCTAGCGTTGTTAGCTTCGATTCGCATGTTTGAACACAAAAATCCGATATCACACGAACCAGGTATGAACATTATAATTTACCTACTAGCTCTTCTCAACTCCCTCCTGAAATTTCGAAATTTCGTCATGTCTCTCGACCTGAGTTTCAAAATCTTGATTTTTTAATTCCATATCATAACTAGCGTTGTTAGCTTCGATTCGCATGTTTGTACACAAAAATCCGATATCACACTCGCTAGGTATGACCATTTTAATTTACTCAAGGGCTCCTCTCAACTCACTCCTCAAATTTGCTAATTTCGTCATGTCTCTCGACCTGAGTTTCAAAATCTTGATTTTTTAATTCCATATCATAGCTAGCGTTGTTAGCTTCGATTCGCATGTTTGAACACAAAAATCCGATATCACACTCGCTAGGTATAACCATTTTAATTTACTCAAGGGCTCCTCTCAACTCACTCCTCAAATTTGCTAATTTCGTCATGTCTCTCGACCTTAGTTTCAAAATATTGATTTTTTAATTCCATATCATAGCTAGCGTTGTTAGATTCGATTCGCATGTTTGAACACAAAAATCCGATATCACACGAACCAGGTATAAACATTGTAATTTACTCAAGGGCTTCTCTCAACTCACTCCTCAAATTTGCTAATTTCGTCATGTCTCTCGACCTGACTTTCAAAATATTGATTTTTTAATTCCATATCATAGCTAGCGTTGTTAGCTTCGATTCGCATGTTTGAACACAAAAATCCGATATCACACGAGCCAGGTATGAACATTTTAATTTACTCAAGGGCTCCTCTCAACTCCCTCCTCAAATTTGCTAATTTCGTCATGTCTCTCGACCTTAGTTTCAAAATCTTGATTTTTTAATTCCATATCATAGCTAGCGTTGTTAGCTTCGATTCGCATGTTTGTACACAAAAGTGCGATATCACACTCGCTAGGTATGAACAATTTAATTTACTCAAGGGCTCCTCTCAACTCACTCCTCAAATTTGCTAATTTCGTCATGTCTCTCCACCTGAGTTTAAAAATCATGATTTTTCAATTCCATATCATAGCTAGCGTTGTTAGCTTCGATTCACATGTTTGTACACAAAAATCCGATATCACACTCGCTAGGTATGACCATTTTAATTTACTCAAGGGCTCCTCTCAACTCCCTCCTCAAATTTGGTAATTTCGTCATGTCTCTCGACCTGGGTTTCAAAATCTTGATTTTTTAATTCCATATCATACCTAGCGTTGTTAGCTTCGATTCCAATGTTTGAACACAAAAATCCGATATCACACTCGCTAGGTATGACCAATTTAATTTACTCAAGGGCTCCTCTCAACTCACTCCTCAAATTTGCTAATTTCGTCATGTCTCTTGACCTGAGTTTCAAAATCTTGATTATTTAATTCCATATCATAGCTAGCGTTGTTAGCTTCGATTCGCATGTTTGTACACAAAAATCCGATATCACACTCGCTATGTATGACCATTTTAATTTACTCAAGGGCTCCTCTCAACTCACTCCTCAAATTTGCTAATTTCGTCATGTCTCTTGACCTTAGTTTCAAAATCTTGTTTTTTTTATTCCATATCATAGCTAGTGTTGTTAACTTCGATCCGCATGTTTGAACACAAAAATCCGATATCACACGAACCAGGTATGAACATTATAATTTACCTACTAGCTCTTCTCAACTCCCTCCTGAAATTTGGAAATTTCGTCATGTCTCTCGACCTTAGTTTCAAAATATTGATTTTTTAATTCCATATCATAGCTAGCGTTGTTAGCTTCGATTCGCATGTTTGAACACAAAAATCCGATATCACACGAACCAGGTATAAACATTGTAATTTACTCAAGGGCTTCTCTCAACTCACTCCTCAAATTTGCTAATTTCGTCATGTCTCTCGACCTGACTTTCAAAATATTGCTTTTTTAATTCCATATCATTGCTAGCGTTGTTAGCTTCGATTCGCATGTTTGAACACAAAAATCCGATATCACACGAACCAGGTATGAACATTATAATTTACCTACTAGCTCTTCTCAACTCCCTCCTGAAATTTCGAAATTTCGTCATGTCTCTCGACCTGAGTTTCAAAATCTTGATTTTTTAATTCCATATCATAACTAGCGTTGTTAGCTTCGATTCGCATGTTTGTACACAAAAATCCGATATCACACTCGCTAGGTATGACCATTTTAATTTACTCAAGGGCTCCTCTCAACTCACTCCTCAAATTTGCTAATTTCGTCATGTCTCTCGACCTGAGTTTCAAAATCTTGATTTTTTAATTCCATATCATAGCTAGCGTTGTTAGCTTCGATTCGCATGTTTGAACACAAAAATCCGATATCACACTCGCTAGGTATAACCATTTTAATTTACTCAAGGGCTCCTCTCAACTCACTCCTCAAATTTGCTAATTTCGTCATGTCTCTCGACCTTAGTTTCAAAATATTGATTTTTTAATTCCATATCATAGCTAGCGTTGTTAGATTCGATTCGCATGTTTGAACACAAAAATCCGATATCACACGAACCAGGTATAAACATTGTAATTTACTCAAGGGCTTCTCTCAACTCACTCCTCAAATTTGCTAATTTCGTCATGTCTCTCGACCTGACTTTCAAAATATTGATTTTTTAATTCCATATCATAGCTAGCGTTGTTAGCTTCGATTCGCATGTTTGAACACAAAAATCCGATATCACACGAGCCAGGTATGAACATTTTAATTTACTCAAGGGCTCCTCTCAACTCCCTCCTCAAATTTGCTAATTTCGTCATGTCTCTCGACCTTAGTTTCAAAATCTTGATTTTTTAATTCCATATCATAGCTAGCGTTGTTAGCTTCGATTCGCATGTTTGTACACAAAAGTGCGATATCACACTCGCTAGGTATGAACAATTTAATTTACTCAAGGGCTCCTCTCAACTCACTCCTCAAATTTGCTAATTTCGTAATGTCTCTCCACCTGAGTTTAAAAATCATGATTTTTCAATTCCATATCATAGCTAGCGTTGTTAGCTTCGATTCACATGTTTGTACACAAAAATCCGATATCACACTCGCTAGGTATGACCATTTTAATTTACTCAAGGGCTCCTCTCAACTCCCTCCTCAAATTTGGTAATTTCGTCATGTCTCTCGACCTGGGTTTCAAAATCTTGATTTTTTAATTCCATATCATACCTAGCGTTGTTAGCTTCGATTCCAATGTTTGAACACAAAAATCCGATATCACACTCGCTAGGTATGACCAATTTAATTTACTCAAGGGCTCCTCTCAACTCACTCCTCAAATTTGCTAATTTCGTCATGTCTCTCGACCTGAGTTTCAAAATCTTGATTTTTTAATTCTATATCATACCTAGCGTTGTTAGCTTCGATTCCAATGTTTGAACACAAAAATCCGATATCACACGAGCCAGGTATGAACATTGTAATTTACCTAATAGCTCTTCTTAACTCCCTCCTCAAATTTGGTAATTTCTTCATGTCTCTCGACCTGAGTTTCAAAATCTTAATTTTTTAATTCCATATCATAGCTAGCGTTGTTAGCTTCGATTCGCATGTTTGTACACAAAAATCCGATATCACACTCGCTAGGTATGACCATTTTAATTTACTCAAGGGCTCCTCTCAACTCACTCGTCAAATTTGCTAATTTCGTCATGTCTCTCGACCTGAGTTTCAAAATCTTGATTTTTTAATTCCATATCATTGCTAGCGTTGTTAGCTTCGATTCGCATGTTTGAACAGAAAAATCCGATATCACACGAGCCAGGTATGAACATTTTAATTCACTCACGCGCTCTTCCAACCTCACTCCTCAAATTTGGTAATTTCTTCATGTCTCTCGACTTGAGTTGCAAAATCTTGATTTTTTAATTCCATATCATAGCTAGCGTTGTTAGCTTCGATTCGCATGTTTGAACACAAAAATCCAATATCACACTCGCTAGGTATAACCATTTTAATTTACTCAAGGGCTCCTCTCAACTCACTCCTCAAATTTGCTAATTTCGTCATGTCTCTCGACCTTAGTTTCAAAATCTTGATTTTTTAATTCCATATCATAGCTAGCGTTGTTAGCTTCGATTCGCATGTTTGAACACAAAAATCCGATATCACACGAACCAAGTATAAACATTGTAATTTACTCAAGGGCTTCTCTCAACTCACTCCTCAAATTTGCTAATTTCGTCATGTCTCTCGACCTGACTTTCAAAATATTGATTTTTTAATTCCATATCATAGCTAGCGTTGTTAGCTTCGATTCGCATGTTTGAACACAAAAATCAGATATCACACGAGCCAGGTATGAACATTTTAATTTACTCAAGGGCTCCTCTCAACTCCCTCCTCAAATTTGGTAATTTCGTCATGTCTCTCGACCTGACTTTCAAAATATTGCTTTTTTAATTCCATATCATTGCTAGCGTTGTTAGCTTCGATTCGCATGTTTGAACACAAAAATCCGATATCACACGAACCAGGTATGAACATTATAATTTACCTACTAGCTCTTCTCAACTCCCTCCTCAAATTTGGTAATTTCGTGATGTCTCTCGACCTTGGTTTCAAAAACTTGATTTTTTAATTCCATATCAGAGCTAGCGTTGTTAGCTTCGATTCGCATGTTTGAACACAAAAATCCGATATCACACTCGCTAGGTATGACCAATTTAATTTACTCAAGGGCTCCTCTCAACTCACTCCTCAAATTTGCTAATTTCGTCATGTCTCTCGACCTGAGTTTCAAAATCTTGATTTTTCAATTCCATATCATAGCTAGCGTTGTTAGCTTCGATTCCAATGTTTGAACACAAAAATCCGATATCACACGAGCCAGGTATGAACATTGTAATTTACCTAATAGCTCTTCTTAACTCCCTCCTCAAATTTGGTAATTTCATCATGTCTCTCGACCTGAGTTTCAAAATCTTAATTTTTTAATTCCATATCATAGCTAGCGTTGTTAGCTTCGATTCGCATGTTTGTACACAAAAATCCGATATCACACTCGCTAGGTATGACCATTTTAATTTACTCAAGGGCTCCTCTCAACTCACTCCTCAAATTTGCTAATTTCGTCATGTCTCTCGACCTGAGTTTCAAAATCTTGATTTTTTAATTCCATATCATTGCTAGCGTTGTTAGCTTCAATTCGCATGTTTGAACACAAAAATCCGATATCACACGAGCCAGGTATGAACATTTTAATTCACTCACGCGCTCTTCCAACCTCACTCCTCAAATTTGGTAATTTCTTCATGTCTCTCGACTTGAGTTGCAAAATCTTGATTTTTTAATTCCATATCATAGCTAGCGTTGTTAGCTTCGATTCGCATGTTTGAACACAAAAATCCAATATCACACTCGCTAGGTATAACCATTTTAATTTACTCAAGGGCTCCTCTCAACTCACTCCTCAAATTTGCTAATTTCGTCATGTCTCTCGACCTTAGTTTCAAAATCTTGATTTTTTAATTCCATATCATAGCTAGCGTTGTTAGCTTCGATTCGCATGTTTGAACACAAAAATCCGATATCACACGAACCAAGTATAAACATTGTAATTTACTCAAGGGCTTCTCTCAACTCACTCCTCAAATTTGCTAATTTCGTCATGTCTCTCGACCTGACTTTCAAAATATTGATTTTTTAATTCCATATCATAGCTAGCGTTGTTAGCTTCGATTCGCATGTTTGAACACAAAAATCAGATATCACACGAGCCAGGTATGAACATTTTAATTTACTCAAGGGCTCCTCTCAACTCACTCCTCAAATTTGGTAATTTCGTCATGTCCCTCGACCTGACTTTCAAAATATTGCTTTTTTAATTCCATATCATTGCTAGCGTTGTTAGCTTCGATTCGCATGTTTGAACACAAAAATCCGATATCACACGAACCAGGTATGAACATTATAATTTACCTACTAGCTCTTCTCAACTCCCTCCTGAAATTTCGAAATTTCGTCATGTCTCTCGACCTGAGTTTCAAAATCTTGATTTTTTAATTCCATATCATAACTAGCGTTGTTAGCTTCGATTCGCATGTTTGTACACAAAAATCCGATATCACACTCGCTAGGTATGACCATTTTAATTTACTCAAGGGCTCCTCTCAACTCACTCCTCAAATTTGCTAATTTCGTCATATCTCTCGACCTGACTTTCAAAATATTGCTTTTTTAATTCCATATCATTGCTAGCGTTGTTAGCTTCGATTCGCATGTTTGAACACAAAAATCCGATATCACACGAACCAGGTATGAACATTATAATTTACCTACTAGCTCTTCTCAACTCCCTCCTGAAATTTCGAAATTTCGTCATGTCTCTCGACCTGAGTTTCAAAATCTTGATTTTTTAATTCCATATCATAACTAGCGTTGTTAGCTTCGATTCGCATGTTTGTACACAAAAATCCGATATCACACTCGCTAGGTATGACCATTTTAATTTACTCAAGGGCTCCTCTCAACTCACTCCTCAAATTTGCTAATTTCGTCATGTCTCTCGACCTGAGTTTCAAAATCTTGATTTTTTAATTCCATATCATAGCTAGCGTTGTTAGCTTCGATTCGCATGTTTGAACACAAAAATCCGATATCACACTCGCTAGGTATAACCATTTTAATTTACTCAAGGGCTCCTCTCAACTCACTCCTCAAATTTGGTAATTTCGTCATGTCTCTCGACCTTAGTTTCAAAATATTGATTTTTTAATTCCATATCATAGCTAGCGTTGTTAGCTTCGATTCGCATGTTTGAACACAAAAATCCGATATCACACGAACCAGGTATAAACATTGTAATTTACTCAAGGGCTTCTCTCAACTCACTCCTCAAATTTGCTAATTTCGTCATGTGTCTCGACCTGACTTTCAAAATATTGATTTTTTAATTCCATATCATAGCTAGCGTTGTTAGCTTCGATTCGCATGTTTGAACACAAAAATCCGATATCACACGAGCCAGGTATGAACATTTTAATTTACTCAAGGGCTCCTCTCAACTCCCTCCTCAAATTTGCTAATTTCGTCATGTCTCTCCACCTGAGTTTCAAAATCTTGATTTTTTAATTCCATATCATAGCTAGCGTTGTTAGCTTCGATTCACATGTTTGTACACAAAAATCCGATATCAAACTCGCTAGGTATGACCATTTTAATTTACTCAAGGGCTCCTCTGAACTCCCTCCTCAAATTTGGTAATTTCGTCATGTCTCTCGACCTGGGTTTCAAAATCTTGATTTTTTAATTCCATATCATAGCTAGCGTTGTTAGCTTCGATTCGCATGTTTGTACACAAAAGTGCGATATCACACTCGCTAGGTATGTACATTTTAATTTACTCAAGGGCTCCTCTCAACTCACTCCTCAAATTTGCTAATTTCGTCATGTCTCTCCACCTGAGTTTCAAAATCTTGATTTTTTAATTCCATATCATAGCTAGCGTTGTTAGCTTCGATTCACATGTTTGTACACAACAATCCGATATCACACTCGCTAGGTATGACCATTTTAATTTACTCAAGGGCTCCTCTCAACTCCCTCCTCAAATTTGGTAATTTCGTCATGTCTCTCGACCTGGGTTTCAAAATCTTGATTTTTTAATTCCATATCGTAGCTAGCGTTGTTAGCTTCGATTCGCATGTTTGAACAGAAAAATCCGATATCACACGTGCCAGGTATGAACATTTTAATTTACCTACTAGCTCTTCTCAACTCCCTCCTCAAATTTGGTAATTTCGTTATGTTTCTCGACCTGGGTTTCAAAATCTTGATTTTTTAATTCCATATCAGAGCTAGCGTTGTTAGCTTCGATTCGCATGTTTGAACACAAAAATCCGATATCACACGAGCCAGGTATGAACATTGTAATTTACTCAAGGGCTCCTCTCAACTCACTCCTCAAATTTGCTAATTTCGTCATATCTCTCGACCTGACTTTCAAAATATTGATTTTTTAATTCCATATCATAGCTAGCGTTGTTAGCTTCGATTCGCATGTTTGAACACAAAAATCCGATATCACACGACCAGGTATGAACATTTTAATTCACTCACGCGCTCTTCCAACCTCACTCCTCAAATTTGGTAATTTCTTCATGTCTCTCGACTTGAGTTGCAAAATCTTGATTTTTTAATTCCATATCATAGCTAGCGTTTTTAGCTTCGATTGGCATGTTTGAACACAAAAATCCGATATCACACGAACCAGGTATGAACATTATAATTTACCTACTAGCTCTTCTCAACCCCCTCCTGAAATTTGGAAATTTCATCATGTCTCTCGACCTGAGTTTCAAAATCTTGATTTTTTTATTCCATATCATAGCTAGCGTTGTTAGCTTCGATTCGCATGTTTGTACACAAAAATCCGATATCACACTCGCTAGGTATGACCATTTTAAATTATTCAAGGGCTCCTCTCAACTCACTCCTCAAATTAGGTAATTTCGTCATGTCTCTCGACCTGGGTTTCAAAATCTTGATTTTTTAATTCCATATCATAGCTAGCGTTGTTAGCTTCGATTCGCATGTTTGTACACAAAAGTGCGATTTCACACTCGCTAGGTATGAACATTTTAATTTACTCAAGGGCTCCTCTCAACTCACTCCTCAAATTTGCTAATTTCGTCATGTCTCTCCACCTGAGTTTCAAAATCTTGATTTTTTAATTCCATATCATAGCTAGCGTTGTTAGCTTCGATTCACATGTTTGTACACAACAATCCGATATCACACTCGCTAGGTATGACCATTTTAATTTACTCAAGGGCTCCTCTCAACTCCCTCCTCAAATTTGGTAATTTCGTCATGTCTCTCGACCTGGGTTTCAAAATCTTGATTTTTTAATTCCATATCGTAGCTAGCGTTGTTAGCTTCGATTCGCATGTTTGAACAGAAAAATCCGATATCACACGTGCCAGGTATGAACATTTTAATTTACCTACTAGCTCTTCTCAACTCCCTCCTCAAATTTGGTAATTTCGTTATGTTTCTCGACCTGGGTTTCAAAATCTTGATTTTTTAATTCCATATCATAGCTAGCGTTGTTAGCTTCGATTCGCATGTTTGAACACAAAAATCCGATATCACACGAGCCAGGTATGAACATTTTAATTTACCTACTAGCTCTTCTCAACTCCCTCCTCAAATTTTGTAATTTCGTGATGTCTCTCGACCTTGGTTTCAAAATCTTGATTTTTTAATTCCATATCAGAGCTAGCGTTGTTAGCTTCGATTCGCATGTTTGAACACAAAAATCCGATATCACACGAGCCAGGTATGAACATTGTAATTTACTCAAGGGCTCCTCTCAACTCACTCCTCAAATTTGCTAATTTAGTCATATCTCTCGACCTGACTTTCAAAATATTGATTTTTTAATTCCATATCATAGCTAGCGTTGTTAGCTTCGATTCGCATGTTTGAACACAAAAATCCGATATCACACGACCAGGTATGAACATTTTAATTCACTCACGCGCTCTTCCAACCTCACTCCTCAAATTTGGTAATTTCTTCATGTCTCTCGACTTGAGTTGCAAAATCTTGATTTTTTAATTCCATATCATAGCTAGCGTTTTTAGCTTCGATTGGCATGTTTGAACACAAAAATCCGATATCACACGAACCAGGTATGAACATTATAATTTACCTACTAGCTCTTCTCAACCCCCTCCTGAAATTTGGAAATTTCATCATGTCTCTCGACCTGAGTTTCAAAATCTTGATTTTTTTATTCCATATCATAGCTAGCGTTGTTAGCTTCGATTCGCATGTTTGTACACAAAAATCCGATATCACACTCGCTAGGTATGACCATTTTAAATTATTCAAGGGCTCCTCTCAACTCACTCCTCAAATTTGGTAATTTCGTCATGTCTCTCGACCTGAGTTTCAAAATCTTGATTTTTTAATTCTATATCATAGCTAGCGTTGTTAGCTTCGATTCCAATGTTTGAACACAAAAATCCAATATCACACGAGCCAGGTATGAACATTGAAATTTACCTAATAGCTCTTCTTAACTCCCTCCTCAAATTTGGTAATTTCTTCATGTCTGTCGACCTGAGTTTCAAAATCTTGATTTTTTAATTCCATATCATAGCTAGCGTTGTTAGCTTCGATTCGCATGTTTGAACACAAAAGTCCGATATCACACTCGCTAGGTATGACCATTTTAATTTACTCAACGGCTCCTCTAAACTCACTCCTCAAATTTGCTAATTTCGTCATGTCTCTTGACCTGAGTTTCAAAATCTTGATTTTTCAATTCCATATCATAGCTAGCGTTGTTAGCTTCGATTCACATGTTTGTACACAAAAATCCGATATCACACTCGCTAGGTATGACCATTTTAATTTACTCAAGGGCTCCTCTCAACTCACTCCTCAAATTTGCTAATTTCGTCATGTCTCTCAACCTGGGTTTCAAAATCTTGATTTTTTAATTCCATATCATAGCTAGCGTTGTTAGCTTCGATTCGCATGTTTGTACACAAAAATCCGATATCACACGAGCCAGGTATGAACATTTTAATTTACTCAAGGGCTCCTCTCAACTCACTCCTCAAATTTGCTAATTTCGTCATGTGTCTCGACCTGAGTTTCAAAATCTTGATTTTTTAATTCCATATCATAGCTAGCGTTGTTAGCTTAGATTCGCATGTTTGTACACAAAAATCCGATATCACACTCGCTAGGTATGACCATTTTAATTTACTCAAGGGCTCCTCTCAACTCACTCCTCAAATTTGCTAATTTCGTCATGACTCTCGACCTGAGTTTCGAAATCTTGCTTTTTTAATTCTATATCATAGCTAGCGTTGTTAGGTTTGATTCGCATGTTTGAACACAAAAATCCGATATCACACTCGCTAGGTATGAACATTGTAATTTACCTACTAGCTCTTCTCAACTCCCTCCTCAAATTTGGTAATTTCGTCATGTCTCTCGACCTGAGTTTCAAAATCTTGATTTTTTAATTCCATATCATAGCTAGCGTTGTTAGCTTCGATTCGCATGTTTGTACACAAAAATCCGATATCACACTCGCTAGGTATGACCATTTTAATTTACTCAAGGGCTCCTCTCAACTCACTCCTCAAATTTGCTAATTTCGTCATGTCTCTCGACCTGAGTTTCAAAATCTTGATTTTTTAATTCTATATCATACCTAGCGTTGTTAGCTTCGATTCCAATGTTTGAACACAAAAGTGCGATATCACACTCGCTAGGTATGAACATTTTAATTTACTCAAGGGCTCCTCTCAACTCACTCCTCAAATTTGCTAATTTCGTCATGTCTCTCCACCTGAGTTTCAAAATCTTGATTTTTCAATTCCATATCATAGCTAGCGTTGTTAGCTTCGATTCACATGTTTGTACACAAAAATCTGATATCACACTCGCTAGGTATGACCATTTTAATTTACTCAAGGGCTCCTCTCAACTCCCTCCTCAAATTTGGTAATTTCGTCATGTCTCTCGACCTGGGTTTCAAAATCTTGATTTTTTAATTCCATATCATAGCTAGCGTTGTTAGCTTCGATTCGCATGTTTGTACACAAAAATCCGATATCACACGAGCCAGGTATGAACATTTTAATTTACTCAAGGGCTCCTCTCAACTCACTCCTCAAATTTGCTAATTTCGTCATGTCTCTCGACCTGAGTTTCAAAATCTTGATTTTTTAATTCCATATCATAGCTAGCGTTGTTAGCTTAGATTCCATGATTGTACACAAAAATCCGATATCACACTCGCTAGGTATGACCATTTTAATTTACTCAAGGGCTCCTCTCAACTCACTCCTCAAATTTGCTAATTTCGTCATGACTCTCGACCTGAGTTTCGAAATGTTGCTTTTTTAATTCTATATCATAGCTAGCGTTTTTAGGTTTGATTCGCATGTTTGAACACCAAAATCCGATATCACACTCGCTAGGTATGACCATTTTAATTTACTCAAGGGCTCCTCTCAACTCACTCCTCAAATTTGCTAATTTCGTCATGACTCTCGACCTGAGTTTCAAAATCTTGCTTTTTTAATTCTATATCATAGCTAGCGTTGTTAGGTTTGATTCGCATGTTTGAACACAAAAATCCGATATCACACGAGCTAGGTATGAACATTTTAATTTACTCAAGGGCTCCTCTCAACTCACTCCTCAAATTTGCTAATTTTGTCATGTCTCTCGACCTCAGTTTCAAAATCTTGATTTCTTAATTCCATATCATAGCTAGCGTTGTTAGCTTCGATTCGCATGTTTGAACACAAAAATCCGATATCACACTCGCTAGGTAAAACCATTTTAATTTACTCAAGGGCTCCTCTCAACTCACTCCTCAAATTTGCTAATTTCGTCATGTCTCTCAACCTGAGTTTCAAAATCTTGATTTCTTAATTCCATATCATAGCTAGCGTTGTTAGCTTCGATTCGCACGTTTGAACACAAAAATCCGATATCACACTCGCTAGGTATAACCATTTTAATTTACTCAAGGGCTCCTCTCAACTCACTCCTCAAATTTGCTAATTTCGTCATGTCTCTCGACCTTAGTTTCAAAATCTTGATTTTTTAATTCCATATTATAGCGAGCATTGTTAGCTTCGATTCGCATGTTTGAAGACAAAAATCCGATATCACACTCGCTAGGTATGACCATTTTAATTTACTCAAGGGCTCCTCTCAACTCCCTCCTCAAATTTGGTAATTTCGTCATGTCTCTCGACCTGGGTTTCAAAATCTTGATTTTTTAATTCCATATCATAGCTAGCGTTGTTAGCTTCGATTCGCATGTTTGTACACAAAAATCCGATATCACACGAGCCAGGTATGAACATTTTAATTTACTCAAGGGTTCCTCTCAACTCACTCCTCAAATTTGCTAATTTCGTCATGTCTCTCGACCTGAGTTTCAAAATCTTTATTTTTTAATTCCATATCATAGCTTGCGTTGTCAGCTTCGATTCGCATGTTTGAACACAAAAATCCAATATCACACGAGCCAGGTATGAACATTTTAATTCACTCACGCGCTCTTCCAACCTCACTCCTCAAATTTGGTAATTTCTCCATGTCTCTCGACTTGAGTTGCAAAATCTTGATTTTTGAATTCCATATCATAGCTAACGTTGTTAGCTTCGATTCGCATGTTTGAACACAAAAATCCGATATCACACGAACCAGGTATGAACATTATAATTTACCTACTAGCTCTTCTCAACTCCCTCCTGAAATTTCGAAATTTCGTCATGTCTCTCGACCTGAGTTTCAAAATCTTGATTTTTTAATTCCATATCATAACTAGCGTTGTTAGCTTCGATTCGCATGTTTGTACACAAAAATCCGATATCACACTCGCTAGGTATGACCATTTTAATTTACTCAAGGGCTCCTCTCAACTCACTCCTCAAATTTGCTAATTTCGTCATGTCTCTCGACCTGAGTTTCAAAATCTTGATTTTTTAATTCCATATCATAGCTAGCGTTGTTAGCTTCGATTCGCATGTTTGAACACAAAAATCCGATATCACACTCGCTAGGTATAACCATTTTAATTTACTCAAGGGCTCCTCTCAACTCACTCCTCAAATTTGCTAATTTCGTCATGTCTCTCGACCTTAGTTTCAAAATATTGATTTTTTAATTCCATATCATAGCTAGCGTTGTTAGCTTCGATTCGCATGTTTGTACACAAAAATCCGATATCACACGAACCAGGTATAAACATTGTAATTTACTCAAGGGCTTCTCTCAACTCACTCCTCAAATTTGCTAATTTCGTCATGTCTCTCGACCTGACTTTCAAAATATTGATTTTTTAATTCCATATCATAGCTAGCGTTGTTAGCTTCGATTCGCATGTTTGAACACAAAAATCCGATATCACACGAGCCAGGTATGAACATTTTAATTTACTCAAGGGCTCCTCTCAACTCCCTCCTCAAATTTGCTAATTTCGTCATGTGTCTCGACCTTAGTTTCAAAATCTTGATTTTTTAATTCCATATCATAGCTAGCGTTGTTAGCTTCGATTCGCATGTTTGTACACAAAAGTGCGATATCACACTCGCTAGGTATGAACATTTTAATTTACTCAAGGGCTCCTCTCAACTCACTCCTCAAATTTGCTAATTTCGTCATGTCTCTCCACCTGAGTTTAAAAATCATGATTTTTCAATTCCATATTATAGCTAGCGTTGTTAGCTTCGATTCACATGTTTGTACACAATAATCCGATATCACACTCGATAGGTATGACCATTTTAATTTACTCAAGGGCTCCTCTCAACTCACTCCTCAAATTTGCTAATTTCGTCATGTCTCTCGACCTGAGTTTCAAAATCTTGATTTTTTAATTCTATATCATACCTAGCGTTGTTAGCTTCGATTCCAATGTTTGAACACAAAAGTGCGATATCACACTCGCTAGGTATGAACATTTTAATTTACTCAAGGGCTCCTCTCAACTCCCTCCTCAAATTTGGTAATTTCGTCATGTCTCTCCACCTGAGTTTCAAAATCTTGATTTTTCAATTCCATATCATAGCTAGCGTTGTTAGCTTCGATTCACATGTTTGTACACAAAAATCCGATATCACACTCGCTAGGTATGACCATTTTAATTTACTCAAGGGCTCCTCTCAACTCCCTCCTCAAATTTGGTAATTTCGTCATGTCTCTCGACCTGGGTTTCAAAATCTTGATTTTTTAATTCCATATCATAGCTAGCGTTGTTAGCTTCGATTCGCATGTTTGAACAGAAAAATCCGATATCACACGTGCCAGGTATGAACATTTTAATTTACCTACTAGCTCTTCTCAACTCCCTCCTCAAATTTGGTAATTTCGTTATGTTTCTCGACCTGGGTTTCAAAATCTTGATTTTTTAATTCCATATCATAGCTAGCGTTGTTAGCTTCGATTCGCATGTTTGTACACAAAAATCCGATATCACACTCGCTAGGTATGACCATTTTAATTTACTCAAGGGCTCCTCTCAACTCACTCCTCAAATTTGCTAATTTCGTCATGTCTCTCGACCTGGGTTTCAAAATCTTGATTTTTTAATTCCATATCATAGCTAGCGTTGTTAGCTTCGATTCGCATGTTTGTACACAAAAATCCGATATCACACTCGCTAGGTATGACCATTTTAATTTACTCAAGGGCTCCTCTCAACTCACTCCTCAAATTTGCTAATTTCGTCATGTCTCTCGACCTGAGCTTCAAAATCTTGATTTTTTAATTCTATATCATAGCTAGCGTTGTTAGCTTCGATTCGCATGTTTGAACACAAAAATCCGATATCACACGAGCCAGGTATGAACATTTTAATTCACTCACGCGCTCTTCCAACCTCACTCCTCAAATTTGGTAATTTCTTCATGTCTCTCGACTTGAGTTGCAAAATCTTGATTTTTTAATTCTATATCATACCTAGCGTTGTTAGCTTCGATTCCAATGTTTGAACACAAAAGTGCGATATCACACTCGCTAGGTATGACCATTTTAATTTACTCAAGGGCTCCTCTCAACTCCCTCCTCAAATTTGGTAATTTCGTCATGTCTCTCCACCTGAGTTTCAAAATCTTGATTTTTCAATTCCATATCATAGCTAGCGTTGTTAGCTTCGATTCACATGTTTGTACACAAAAATCCGATATCACACTCGCTAGGTATGACCATTTTAATTTACTCAAGGGCTCCTCTCAACTCCCTCCTCAAATTTGGTAATTTCGTCATGTCTCTCGACCTGGGTTTCAAAATCTTGATTTTTTAATTCCATATCATAGCTAGCGTTGTTAGCTTCGATTCGCATGTTTGAACAGAAAAATCCGATATCACACGTGCCAGGTATGAACATTTTAATTTACCTACTAGCTCTTCTCAACTCCCTCCTCAAATTTGGTAATTTCGTTATGTTTCTCGACCTGGGTTTCAAAATCTTGATTTTTTAATTCCATATCATAGCTAGCGTTGTTAGCTTCGATTCGCATGTTTGTACACAAAAATCCGATATCACACTCGCTAGGTATGACCATTTTAATTTACTCAAGGGCTCCTCTCAACTCACTCCTCAAATTTGCTAATTTCGTCATGTCTGTCTACCTGAGCTTCAAAATCTTGATTTTTTAATTCCATATCATTGCTAGCGTTGTTAGCTTCGATTCGCATGTTTGAACACAAAAATCCGATATCACACGAGCCAGGTATGAACATTTTAATTCACTCACGCGCTCTTCCAACCTCACTTCTCAAATTTGGTAATTTCTTCATGTCTCTCGACTTGAGTTGCAAAATCTTGATTTTTTAATTCTATATCATACCTAGCGTTGTTAGCTTCGATTCCAATGTTTGAACACAAAAGTGCGATATCACACTCGCTAGGTATGACCATTTTAATTTACTCAAGGGCTCCTCTCAACTCCCTCCTCAAATTTGGTAATTTCGTCATGTCTCTCCACCTGAGTTTCAAAATCTTGATTTTTCAATTCCATATCATAGCTAGCGTTGTTAGCTTCGATTCACATGTTTGTACACAAAAATCCGATATCACACTCGCTAGGTATGACCATTTTAATTTACTCAAGGGCTCCTCTCAACTCCCTCCTCAAATTTGGTAATTTCGTCATGTCTCTCGACCTGGGTTTCAAAATCTTGATTTTTTAATTCCATATCATAGCTAGCGTTGTTAGCTTCGATTCGCATGTTTGAACAGAAAAATCCGATATCACACGTGCCAGGTATGAACATTTTAATTTACCTACTAGCTTTTCTCAACTCCCTCCTCAGATTTGGTAATTTCGTTATGTTTCTCGACTTGGGTTTCAAAATCTTTATTTTTTAATTCCATATCATAGCTAGCGTTGTTAGCTTCGATTCGCATGTTTGAACACAAAAATCCGATATCACACGAGCCAGGTATGAACATTTTAATTTACCTACTAGCTCTTCTCAACTCCCTCCTCAAATTTGGTAATTTCGTGATGTCTCTCGACCTTGGTTTCAAAATCTTGATTTTTTAATTCCATATCAGAGCTAGCGTTGTTAGCTTCGATTCGCATGTTTGAACACAAAAATCCGATATCACACGAGCCAGGTATGAACATTGTAATTTACTCAAGGGCTCCTCTCAACTCACTCCTCAAATTTGGTAATTTCGTCATATCTCTCGACCTGACTTTCAAAATATTGATTTTTTAATTCCATATCATAGCTAGCGTTGTTAGCTTTGATTCGCATGTTTGAACACAAAAATCCGATATCACACGACCAGGTATGAACATTTTAATTCACTCACGCGCTCTTCCAACCTCACTCCTCAAATTTGGTAATTTCTTCATGTCTCTCGACTTGAGTTGCAAAATCTTGATTTTTTAATTCCATATCATCGCTAGCGTTTTTAGCTTCGATTCGCAGGTTTGAACACAAAAATCCGATATCACACGAACCAGGTATGAACATTATAATTTACCTACTAGCTCTTCTCAACTCCCTCCTGAAATTTGGAAATTTCGTCATGTCTCTCGACCTGAGTTTCAAAATCCTTATTTTTTTATTCCATATCATAGATAGCGTTGTTAGCTTCGATTCGCATGTTTGTACACAAAAATCCGATATCACACTCGCTAGGTATGACCATTTTAATTTACTCAAGGGCTCCTCTCAACTCACTCCTCAAATTTGGTAATTTCGTCATGTCTCTCGACCTGAGTTTCAAAATCTTGATTTTTTAATTCTATATCATAGCTAGCGTTGTTAGCTTCGATTCCAATGTTTCAACACAAAAATCCGATATCACACGAGCCAGGTATGAACATTGTAATTTACCTAATAGCTCTTCTTAACTCCCTCCTCAAATTTGGTAATTTCTTCATGTCTCTCGACCTGAGTTTCAAAATCTTGATTTTTTAATTCCATATCATAGCTAGCGTTGTTAGCTTCGATTCGCATGTTTGTACACAAAAATCCGATATCACACTCGCTAGGTATGACCATTTTAATTTACTCAAGGGCTCCTCTCAACTCACTCCTCAAATTTGCTAATTTCGTCATGTCTCTCGACCTGAGTTTCAAAATTTTGATTTTTTAATTCTATATCATACCTAGCGTTGTTAGCTTCGATTCCAATGTTTGAACAGAAAAGTGCGATATCACACTCGCTAGGTATGACCATTTTAATTTACTCAAGGGCTCCTCTCAACTCACTCCTCAAATTTGCTAATTTCGTCATGTCTCTCTACCTGAGCTTCAAAATCTTGATTTTTTAATTCCATATCATTGCTAGCGTTGTTAGCTTCGATTCGCATGTTTGAACACAAACATCCGATATCACACGAGCCAGGTATGAACATTTTAATTCACTCACGCGCTCATCCAACCTCACTCCTCAAATTTGGTAATTTCTTCATGTCTCTCGACTTGAGTTGCAAAATCTTGATTTTTTAATTCTATATCATACCTAGCGTTGTTAGCTTCGATTCCAATGTTTGAACACAAAAGTGCGATATCACACTCGCTAGGTATGACCATTTTAATTTACTCAAGGGCTCCTCTCAACTCCCTCCTCAAATTTGGTAATTTCGTCATGTCTCTCCACCTGAGTTTCAAAATCTTGATTTTTCAATTCCATATCATAGCTAGCGTTGTTAGCTTCGATTCACATGTTTGTACACAAAAATCCGATATCACACTCGCTAGGTATGACCATTTTAATTTACTCAAGGGCTCCTCTCAACTCCCTCCTCAAATTTGGTAATTTCGTCATGTCTCTCGACCTGGGTTTCAAAATCTTGATTTTTCAATTCCATATCATAGCTAGCGTTGTTAGCTTCGATTCACATGTTTGTACACAAAAATCCGATATCACACTCGCTAGGTATGACCATTTTAATTTACTCAAGGGCTCCTCTCAACTCCCTCCTCAAATTTGGTAATTTCGTCATGTCTCTCGACCTGGGTTTCAAAATCTTGATTTTTTAATTCCATATCATAGCTAGCGTTGTTAGCTTCGATTCGCATGTTTGAACAGAAAAATCCGATATCACACGTGCCAGGTATGAACATTTTAATTTACCTACTAGCTTTTCTCAACTCCCTCCTCAGATTTGGTAATTTCGTTATGTTTCTCGACTTGGGTTTCAAAATCTTTATTTTTTAATTCCATATCATAGCTAGCGTTGTTAGCTTCGATTCGCATGTTTGAACACAAAAATCCGATATCACACGAGCCAGGTATGAACATTTTAATTTACCTACTAGCTCTTCTCAACTCCCTCCTCAAATTTGCTAATTTCGTCATGTCTCTCTACCTGAGCTTCAAAATCTTGATTTTTTAATTCCATATCATTGCTAGCGTTGTTAGCTTCGATTCGCATGTTTGAACACAAAAATCCGATATCACACGAGCCAGGTATGAACATTTTAATTCACTCACGCGCTCTTCCAACCTCACTTCTCAAATTTGGTAATTTCTTCATGTCTCTCGACTTGAGTTGCAAAATCTTGATTTTTTAATTCTATATCATACCTAGCGTTGTTAGCTTCGATTCCAATGTTTGAACACAAAAGTGCGATATCACACGAGCCAGGTATGTCTCTCGACCTTGGTTTCAAAATCTTGATTTTTTAATTCCATATCAGAGCTAGCGTTGTTAGCTTCGATTCGCATGTTTGAACACAAAAATCCGATATCACACGAGCCAGGTATGAACATTGGAATTTACTCAAGGGCTCCTCTCAACTCACTCCTCAAATTTGGTAATTTCGTCATATCTCTCGACCTGACTTTCAAAATATTGATTTTTTAATTCCATATCATAGCTAGCGTTTTTAGCTTCGATTCGCAGGTTTGAACACAAAAATACGATATCACACGAACCAGGTATGAACATTATAATTTACCTACTAGCTCTTCTCAACTCCCTCCTGAAATTTGGAAATTTCGTCATGTCTCTCGACCTGAGTTTCAAAATCTTGATTTTTTTATTCCATATCATAGCTAGCGTTGTTAGCTTCGATTCGCATGTTTGTACACAAAAGTGCGATATCACACTCGCTAGGTATGACCATTTTAATTTACTCAAGGGCTCCTCTCAACTCACTCCTCAAATTTGGTAATTTCGTCATGTCTCTCGACCTGAGTTTCAAAATCTTGATTTTTTAATTCTATATCATAGCTAGCGTTGTTAGCTTCGATTCCAATGTTTCAACACAAAAATCCGATATCACACGAGCCAGGTATGAACATTGTAATTTACCTAATAGCTCTTCTTAACTCCCTCCTCAAATTTGGTAATTTCTTCATGTCTCTCGACGTGAGTTTCAAAATCTTGATTTTTTAATTCCATATCATAGCTAGCGTTGTTAGCTTCGATTCGCATGTTTGTACACAAAAATCCGATATCCCACTCGCTAGGTATGACCATTTTAATTTACTCAAGGGCTCCTCTCAACTCACTCCTCAAATTTGCTAATTTCGTCATGTCTCTCGACCTGAGTTTCAAAATCTTGATTTTTTAATTCTATATCATACCTAGCGTTGTTAGCTTCGATTCCAATGTTTGAACACAAAAGTGCGATATCACACTCGCTAGGTATGACCATTTTAATTTACTCAAGGGCTCCTCTCAACTCACTCCTCAAATTTGCTAATTTCGTCATGTCTCTCCACCTGAGTTTCAAAATCTTGATTTTTCAATTCCATATCATAGCTAGCGTTGTTAGCTTCGATTCACATGTTTGTACACAAAAATCCGATATCACACTCGCTAGGTATGACCATTTTAATTTACTCAAGGGCTCCTCTCAACTCCCTCCTCAAATTTGGTAATTTCGTCAAGTCTCTCGACCTGGGTTTCAAAATCTTGATTTTTTAATTCCATATCATAGCTAGCGTTGTTAGCTTCGATTCGCATGTTTGTACACAAAAATCCGATATCACACGAGCCAGGTATGAACATTTTAATTTACTCAAGGGCTCCTCTCAACTCACTCCTCAAATTTGCTAATTTCGTCATGTCTCTCGACCTGAGTTTCAAAATCTTGATTTTTTAATTCCATATCATAGCTATCGTTAGCTTAGATTCGCATGTTTGTACACAAAAATCCGATATCACACTCGCTAGGTATGACCATTTTAATTTACTCAAGGGCTCCTCTCAACTCACTCCTCAAATTTGCTAATTTCGTCATGTCTCTCGACCTGAGTTTCGAAATCTTGCTTTTTTAATTCTATATCATAGCTAGCGTTGTTAGGTTTGATTCGCATGTTTGAACACAAAAATCCGATATCACACTCGCTAGGTATGACCATTTTAATTTACTCAAGGGCTCCTCTCAACTCACTCCTCAAATTTGGTAATTTCGTCATGACTCTCGACCTGAGTTTCAAAATCTTTCTTTTTTAATTCTATATCATAGCTAGCGTTGTTAGCTTAGATTCGCATGTTTGTACACAAAAATCCGATATCACACTCGCTAGGTATGACCATTTTAATTTACTCAAGGGCTCCTCGCAACTCACTCCTCAAATTTGCTAATTTCGTCATGTCTCTCGACCTGAGTTTCAAAATCTTGATTTTTTAATTCTATATCATACCTAGCGTTGTTAGCTTCGATTCCAATGTTTGAACACAAAAGTGCGATATCACACTCGCTAGGTATAACCATTTTAATTTACTCAAGGGCTCCTCTCAACTCACTCCTCAAATTTGCTAATTTCGTCATGTCTCTCGACCTGACTTTCAAAATCTTGATTTTTTAATTCCATATCATAGCTATCGTTAGCTTAGATTCGCATGTTTGTACACAAAAATCCGATATCACACTCGCTAGGTATGACCATTTTAATTTACTCAAGGGCTCCTCTCAACTCACTCCTCAAATTTGCTAATTTCGTCATGTCTCTCGACCTGAGTTTCAAAATCTTGATTTTTTAATTCCATATCATAGCTAGCATTGTTAGCTTCGATTCGCATGTTTGAACACAAAAAACCGATATCACACGAGCCAGGTATATACATTGTAATGTACCTAATAGCTCTTCTTAACTCGCTCCTCAAATTTGCTAATTTCGTCATGTCTCTCGACCTGAGTTTCAAAATCTTGATTTTTTAATTCCATATCATAGCTAGCGTTGTTAGCTTCGATTCGCATGTTTGTACACAAAAATCCGATATCACACTCGCTAGGTATGACCATTTTAATTTACTCAAGGGCTCCTCTCAACTCACTCCTCAAATTTGCTAATTTCGTCATGTCTCTCGACCTGAGTTTCAAAATCTTGATTTTTTAATTCTATATCATACCTAGCGTTGTTAGCTTCGATTCCAATGTTTGAACACAAAAGTGCGATATCACACTCGCTAGGTATGACCATTTTAATTTACTCAAGGGCTCCTCTCAACTCACTCCTCAAATTTGCTAATTTCGTCATGTCTCTCCACCTGAGTTTCAAAATCTTGATTTTTCAATTCCATATCATAGCTAGCGTTGTTAGCTTCGATTCACATGTTTGTACACAAAAATCCGATATCACACTCGCTAGGTATGACCATTTTAATTTACTCAAGGGCTCCTCTCAACTCCCTCCTCAAATTTGGTAATTTCGTCAAGTCTCTCAACCTGGGTTTCAAAATCTTGATTTTTTAATTCCATATCATAGCTAGCGTTGTTAGCTTCGATTCGCATGTTTGTACACAAAAATCCGATATCACACGAGCCAGGTATGAACATTTTAATTTACTCAAGGGCTCCTCTCAACTCACTCCTCAAATTTGCTAATTTCGTCATGTCTCTCGACCTGAGTTTCAAAATCTTGATTTTTTAATTCCATATCATAGCTATCGTTAGCTTAGATTCGCATGTTTGTACACAAAAATCCGATATCACACTCGCTAGGTATGACAATTTTAATTTACTCAAGGGCTCCTCTCAACTCACTCCTCAAATTTGCTAATTTCGTCATGTCTCTCGACCTGAGTTTCGAAATCTTGCTTTTTTAATTCTATATCATAGCTAGCGTTGTTAGGTTTGATTCGCATGTTTGAACACAAAAATCCGATATCACACTCGCTAGGTATGACCATTTTAATTTACTCAAGGGCTCCTCTCAACTCACTCCTCAAATTTGGTAATTTCGTCATGACTCTCGACCTGAGTTTCAAAATCTTTCTTTTTTAATTCTATATCATAGCTAGCGTTGTTAGGTTTGATTCGCATGTTTGTACACAAAAATCCGATATCACACTCGCTAGGTATGACCATTTTAATTTACTCAAGGGCTCCTCTCAACTCACTCCTCAAATTTGCTAATTTCGTCATGTCTCTCGACCTGAGTTTCAAAATCTTGATTTTTTAATTCTATATCATACCTAGCGTTGTTAGCTTCGATTCCAATGTTTGAACACAAAAGTGCGATATCACACTCGCTAGGTATGACCATTTTAATTTACTCAAGGGCTCCTCTAAACTCACTCCTCAAATTTGCTAATTTCGTCATGTCTCTTGACCTGAGTTTCAAAATCTTGATTTTTCAATTCCATATCATAGCTAGCGTTGTTAGCTTCGATTCACATGTTTGTACACAAAAATCCGATATCACACTCGCTAGGTATGACCATTTTAATTTACTCAAGGGCTCCTCTCAACTCACTCCTCAAATTTGCTAATTTCGTCATGTCTCTCAACCTGGGTTTCAAAATCTTGATTTTTTAATTCCATATCATAGCTAGCGTTGTTAGCTTCGATTCGCATGTTTGTACACAAAAATCCGATATCACACGAGCCAGGTATGAACATTTTAATTTACTCAAGGGCTCCTCTCAACTCACTCCTCAAATTTGCTAATTTCGTCATGTGTCTCGACCTGAGTTTCAAAATCTTGATTTTTTAATTCCATATCATAGCTAGCGTTGTTAGCTTAGATTCGCATGTTTGTACACAAAAATCCGATATCACACTCGCTAGGTATGACCATTTTAATTTACTCAAGGGCTCCTCTCAACTCACTCCTCAAATTTGCTAATTTCGTCATGACTCTCGACCTGAGTTTCGAAATCTTGCTTTTTTAATTCTATATCATAGCTAGCGTTGTTAGGTTTGATTCGCATGTTTGAACACAAAAATCCGATATCACACTCGCTAGGTATGAACATTGTAATTTACCTACTAGCTCTTCTCAACTCCCTCCTCAAATTTGGTAATTTCGTCATGTCTCTCGACCTGAGTTTCAAAATCTTGATTTTTTAATTCCATATCATTGCTAGCGTTGTTAGCTTCGATTCGCATGTTTGAACACAAAAGTCCGATATAACACGAGCTAGGTATGAACATTATAATTTACCTACTAGCTCTTCTCAACTCCCTCCTGAAATTTGGAAATTTCGTCATGTCTCTCGACCTGAGTTTCAAAATCTTGATTTTTTAATTCCATATCATAGCTAGCGTTGTTAGCTTCGATTCGCATGTTTGTACACAAAAATCCGATATCACACTCGCTAGGTATGACCATTTTAATTTACTCAAGGGCTCCTCTCAACTCCCTCCTCAAATTTGGTAATTTCGTCATGTCTCTCGACCTGGGTTTCAAAATCTTGATTTTTTAATTCCATATCATAGCTAGCGTTGTTAGCTTCGATTCGCATGTTTGTACACAACAATCCGATATCACACGAGCCAGGTATGAACATTTTAATTTACTCAAGGGCTCCTCTCAACTCACTCCTCAAATTTGCTAATTTCGTCATGTGTCTCGACCTGAGTTTCAAAATCTTGATTTATTAATTCCATATCATAGCTAGCGTTGTTAGCTTAGATTCGCATGTTTGTACACAAAAATCCGATATCACACTCGCTAGGTATGACCATTTTAATTTACTCAAGGGCTCCTCTCAACTCACTCCTCAAATTTGCTAATTTCGTCATGACTCTCGACCTGAGTTTCGAAATCTTGCTTTTTTAATTCTATATCATAGCTAGCGTTGTTAGGTTTGATTCGCATGTTTGAACACAAAAATCCGATATCACACTCGCTAGGTATGAACATTGTAATTTACCTACTAGCTCTTCTCAACTCCCTCCTCAAATTTGGTAATTTCGTCATGTCTCTCAAGCTGAGTTTCAAAATCTTGATTTTCTAATTCCATATCATAGCTAGCGTTGTTAGCTTCGATTCGCATGTTTGAACACAAAAATCCGATATAACACGAGCTAGGTATGAACATTATAATTTACCTACTAGCTCTTCTCAACTCCCTCCTGAAATTTGGAAATTTCGTCATGTCTCTCGACCTGAGTTTCAAAATCTTGATTTTTTAATTCCATATCATAGCTAGCGTTGTTAGCTTCGATTCGCATGTTTGTACACAAAAATCCGATATCACACTCGCTAGGTATGACCATTTTAATTTACTCAAGGGCTCCTCTCAACTCCCTCCTCAAATTTGGTAATTTCGTCATGTCTCTCGACCTGGGTTTCAAAATCTTAATTTTTTAATTCCATATCATAGCTAGCGTTGTTAGCTTCGATTCGCATGTTTGTACACAAAAATCCGATATCACACGAGCCAGGTATGAACATTTTAATTTACTCAAGGGCTCCTCTCAACTCACTCCTCAAATTTGCTAATTTCGTCATGTGTCTCGACCTGAGTTTCAAAATCTTGATTTTTTAATTCCATATCATAGCTAGCGTTGTTAGCTTAGATTCGCATGTTTGTACACAAAAATCCGATATCACACTCGCTAGGTATGACCATTTTAATTTACTCAAGGGCTCCTCTCAACTCACTCCTCAAATTTGCTAATTTCGTCATGACTCTCGACCTGAGTTTCGAAATCTTGCTTTTTTAATTCTATATCATAGCTAGCGTTGTTAGGTTTGATTCGCATGTTTGAACACAAAAATCCGATATCACACTCGCTAGGTATGAACATTGTAATTTACCTACTAGCTCTTCTCAACTCCCTCCTCAAATTTGGTAATTTCGTCATGTCTCTCGACCTGAGTTTCAAAATCTTGATTTTTTAATTCCATATCATTGCTAGCGTTGTTAGCTTCGATTCGCATGTTTGAACACAAAAATCCGATATAACACGAGCTAGGTATGAACATTATAATTTACCTACTAGCTCTTGTCAACTCCCTCCTGAAATTTGGAAATTTCGTCATGTCTCTCGACCTGAGTTTCAAAATCTTGATTTTTTAATTCCATATCATAGCTAACATTGTTAGCTTCGATTCGCATGTTTGAACACAAAAATCCGATATCACACTAGCTAGGTATGACCATTTTAATTTACTCATGGGCTCCTCTCAACTCACACCTCAAATTTGCTAATTTCGTCATGTCTCTCGACCTGAGTTTCAAAATCTTGTTTTGTTAATTCCATATCATAGCTAGCGTTGTTAGCTTCGATTCTCATGTTTGAACACAAAAATCCGATATCACACGAGCCAGGTATGAACATTTTAATTCACTCACACGCTCTTCCAACCTCACTCCTCAAATTTGGTAATTTCTTCATGTCTCGCGACCTGAGTTTCAAAATCTTGATTTTGTAATTCCATATCATAGCTAACGTTGTTAGCTTCGATTCGCATGTTTGAACACAAAAATCCGATATCACACTCGCTAGGTATGAACATTTTAATTTACTCAAGGGCCCCTCTCAACTCCCTCCTGAAATTTGGTAATTTTGTCATGTCTCTCGACCTGAGTTTCAAAATCTTGATTTTTTAATTCCAAATCACATCTAGCGTTGTTAGCTTCGATATGTTTGAACACAAAAATCCGATATCACACGAGCTAGGTATGAACATTTTTATTTACTTAAGGGCTCCTCTCAACTCCCTCGTCAAGGTTGCTAATTTCGTCATGTCTCTCGACCTGAGTTTCAAAATCTTGATTTTTTAATTCCATATCATAGCTAGCGTTGTTAGCTTCGATTCGCATGTTTGAACACAAAAATCCGATATCACGCTCACTAGGTATGAACATTTTAATTTACTCAAGGGCTCCTCTCAACTCACTCCTCAAATTTGCTAATTTCGTCATGCCTCTCGACCTGATTTTCAAAATATTGATTTTTTAATTCCATATCATAGCTAGCGTTGTTAGCTTCGATTTCCATGTTTGAACACAAAAATCCGATATCACACGAGCCAGGTATGAACATTTTAATTCACTCACGCGCTCTTCCAACGTCACTCGTCAAATTTGGCAATTTCATCATGTCTCTCGACTGGAGTTTCAAAATCTTGATTTTGTAATTCCATATCATAGCTAGCGTTGTTAGCTTCGATTCGAATGTTTGAACACAAAAATCCAATATCACACGAACCAGGTATGAACATTATAATTTACCTACTAGCTCTTGTCAACTCCCTCCTGAAATTTGGAAATTTCGTCATGTATCTCGACCTGAGTTTCAAAATCTTGATTTTTTAATTCCATATCATAGCTAGCGTTGTTAGCTTCGATTCGCATGTTTGTACACAAAAATCCGATATCACACTCGCTAGGTATGACCATTTTAATTTACTCAAGGGCTCTTGTCAACTCCCTCCTGAAATTTGGTAATTTTGTCATGTCTCTCGACCTGAGTTTCAAAATCTTGATTTTTTAATTCCAAATCACATCTAGCGTTGTTAGCTTCGATATGTTTGAACACAAAAATCCGATATCACACGAGCTAGGTATGAACATTTTTATTTACTTAAGGGCTCCTCTCAACTCCCTCGTCAAGGTTGCTAATTTCGTCATGTCTCTCGACCTGAGTTTCAAAATCTTGATTTTTTAATTCCATATCATAGCTAGCGTTGTTAGCTTCGATTCGCATGTTTGAACACAAAAATCCGATATAACGCTCACTAGGTATGAACATTTTAATTTACTCAAGGGCTCCTCTCAACTCACTCCTCAAATTTGCTAATTTCGTCATGCCTCTCGACCTGATTTTCAAAATATTGATTTTTTAATTCCATATCATAGCTAGCGTTGTTAGCTTCGATTTCCATGTTTGAACACAAAAATCCGATATCACACGAGCCAGGTATGAACATTTTAATTCACTCACGCGCTCTTCCAACGTCACTCGTCAAATTTGGCAATTTCATCATGTCTCTCGACTGGAGTTTCAAAATCTTGATTTTGTAATTCCATATCATAGCTAGCGTTGTTAGCTTCGATTCGAATGTTTGAACACAAAAATCCAATATCACACGAACCAGGTATGAACATTATAATTTACCTACTAGCTCTTGTCAACTCCCTCCTGAAATTTGGAAATTTCGTCATGTATCTCGACCTGAGTTTCAAAATCTTGATTTTTTAATTCCATATCATAGCTAGCGTTGTTAGCTTCGATTCGCATGTTTGTACACAAAAATCCGATATCACACTCGCTAGGTATGACCATTTTAATTTACTCAAGGGCTCCTCTCAACTCACTCCTCAAATTTGCTAATTTCGTCATGTCTCTCGACCTGAGTTTCAAAATCTTGATTTTTTAATTCCAAATCACAGCTAGCGTTGTTAGCTTCGATTCGCATGTTTGAACACAAAAATCCGATATCACGCTCACTAGGTATGAACATTTTAATTTACTCAAGGGCTCCTCTCAACTCACTCCTCAAATTTGCTAATTTCGTCATGCCTCTCGACCTGATTTTCAAAATATTGATTTTTTAATTCCATATCATAGCTAGCGTTGTTAGCTTCGATTTCCATGTTTGAACACAAAAATCCGATATCACACGAGCCAGGTATGAACATTTTAATTCACTCACGCGCTCTTCCAACGTCACTCGTCAAATTTGGCAATTTCATCATGTCTCTCGACTGGAGTTTCAAAATCTTGATTTTGTAATTCCATATCATAGCTAGCGTTGTTAGCTTCGATTCGAATGTTTGAACACAAAAATCCAATATCACACGAACCAGGTATGAACATTATAATTTACCTACTAGCTCTTGTCAACTCCCTCCTGAAATTTGGAAATTTCGTCATGTCTCTCGACCTGAGTTTCAAAATCTTGATTTTTTAATTCCATATCATAGCTAGCGTTGTTAGCTTCGATTCGCATGTTTGTACACAAAAATCCGATATCACACTCGCTAGGTATGACCATTTTAATTTACTCAAGGGCTCCTCTCAACTCCCTCCTCAAATTTGGTAATTTCGTCATGTCTCTCGACCTGGGTTTCAAAATCTTGATTTTTTAATTCCATATCATAGCTAGCGTTGTTAGCTTCGATTCGCATGTTTGTACACAAAAATCCGATATCACACGAGCCAGGTATGAACATTTTAATTTACTCAAGGGCTCCTCTCAACTCACTCCTCAAATTTGCTAATTTCGTCATGTGTCTCGACCTGAGTTTCAAAATCTTGATTTTTTAATTCCATATCATAGCTAGCGTTGTTAGCTTAGATTCGCATGTTTGTACACAAAAATCCGATATCACACTCGCTAGGTATGACCATTTTAATTTACTCAAGGGCTCCTCTCAACTCACTCCTCAAATTTGCTAATTTCGTCATGACTCTCGACCTGAGTTTCGAAATCTTGCTTTTTTAATTCTATATCATAGCTAGCGTTGTTAGGTTTGATTCGCATGTTTGAACACAAAAATCCGATATCACACTCGCTAGGTATGAACATTGTAATTTACCTACTAGCTCTTCTCAACTCCCTCCTCAAATTTGGTAATTTCGTCATGTCTCTCGACCTGAGTTTCAAAATCTTGATTTTTTAATTCCATATCATTGCTAGCGTTGTTAGCTTCGATTCGCATGTTTGAACACAAAAATCCGATATAACACGAGCTAGGTATGAACATTATAATTTACCTACTAGCTCTTGTCAACTCCCTCCTGAAATTTGGAAATTTCGTCATGTCTCTCGACCTGAGTTTCAAAATCTTGATTTTTTAATTCCATATCATAGCTAACATTGTTAGCTTCGATTCGCATGTTTGAACACAAAAATCCGATATCACACTAGCTAGGTATGACCATTTTAATTTACTCAAGGGCTCCTCTCAACTCACACCTCAAATTTGCTAATTTCGTCATGTCTCTCGACCTGAGTTTCAAAATCTTGTTTTGTTAATTCCATATCATAGCTAGCGTTGTTAGCTTCGATTCTCATGTTTGAACACAAAAATCCGATATCACACGAGCCAGGTATGAACATTTTAATTCACTCACACGCTCTTCCAACCTCACTCCTCAAATTTGGTAATTTCTTCATGTCTCGCGACCTGAGTTTCAAAATCTTGATTTTGTAATTCCATATCATAGCTAACGTTGTTAGCTTCGATTCGCATGTTTGAACACAAAAATCCGATATCACACTCGCTAGGTATGAACATTTTAATTTACTCAAGGGCCCCTCTCAACTCCCTCCTGAAATTTGGTAATTTTGTCATGTCTCTCGACCTGAGTTTCAAAATCTTGATTTTTTAATTCCAAATCACATCTAGCGTTGTTAGCTTCGATATGTTTGAACACAAAAATCCGATATCACACGAGCTAGGTATGAACATTTTTATTTACTTAAGGGCTCCTCTCAACTCCCTCGTCAAGGTTGCTAATTTCGTCATGTCTCTCGACCTGAGTTTCAAAATCTTGATTTTTTAATTCCATATCATAGCTAGCGTTGTTAGCTTCGATTCGCATGTTTGAACACAAAAATCCGATATCACGCTCACTAGGTATGAACATTTTAATTTACTCAAGGGCTCCTCTCAACTCACTCCTCAAATTTGCTAATTTCGTCATGCCTCTCGACCTGATTTTCAAAATATTGATTTTTTAATTCCATATCATAGCTAGCGTTGTTAGCTTCGATTTCCATGTTTGAACACAAAAATCCGATATCACACGAGCCAGGTATGAACATTTTAATTCACTCACGCGCTCTTCCAACGTCACTCGTCAAATTTGGCAATTTCATCATGTCTCTCGACTGGAGTTTCAAAATCTTGATTTTGTAATTCCATATCATAGCTAGCGTTGTTAGCTTCGATTCGAATGTTTGAACACAAAAATCCAATATCACACGAACCAGGTATGAACATTATAATTTACCTACTAGCTCTTGTCAACTCCCTCCTGAAATTTGGAAATTTCGTCATGTATCTCGACCTGAGTTTCAAAATCTTGATTTTTTAATTCCATATCATAGCTAGCGTTGTTAGCTTCGATTCGCATGTTTGTACACAAAAATCCGATATCACACTCGCTAGGTATGACCATTTTAATTTACTCAAGGGCTCTTGTCAACTCCCTCCTGAAATTTGGTAATTTTGTCATGTCTCTCGACCTGAGTTTCAAAATCTTGATTTTTTAATTCCAAATCACATCTAGCGTTGTTAGCTTCGATATGTTTGAACACAAAAATCCGATATCACACGAGCTAGGTATGAACATTTTTATTTACTTAAGGGCTCCTCTCAACTCCCTCGTCAAGGTTGCTAATTTCGTCATGTCTCTCGACCTGAGTTTCAAAATCTTGATTTTTTAATTCCATATCATAGCTAGCGTTGTTAGCTTCGATTCGCATGTTTGAACACAAAAATCCGATATAACGCTCACTAGGTATGAACATTTTAATTTACTCAAGGGCTCCTCTCAACTCACTCCTCAAATTTGCTAATTTCGTCATGCCTCTCGACCTGATTTTCAAAATATTGATTTTTTAATTCCATATCATAGCTAGCGTTGTTAGCTTCGATTTCCATGTTTGAACACAAAAATCCGATATCACACGAGCCAGGTATGAACATTTTAATTCACTCACGCGCTCTTCCAACGTCACTCGTCAAATTTGGCAATTTCATCATGTCTCTCGACTGGAGTTTCAAAATCTTGATTTTGTAATTCCATATCATAGCTAGCGTTGTTAGCTTCGATTCGAATGTTTGAACACAAAAATCCAATATCACACGAACCAGGTATGAACATTATAATTTACCTACTAGCTCTTGTCAACTCCCTCCTGAAATTTGGAAATTTCGTCATGTATCTCGACCTGAGTTTCAAAATCTTGATTTTTTAATTCCATATCATAGCTAGCGTTGTTAGCTTCGATTCGCATGTTTGTACACAAAAATCCGATATCACACTCGCTAGGTATGACCATTTTAATTTACTCAAGGGCTCCTCTCAACTCACTCCTCAAATTTGCTAATTTCGTCATGTCTCTCGACCTGAGTTTCAAAATCTTGATTTTTTAATTCCAAATCACAGCTAGCGTTGTTAGCTTCGATTCGCATGTTTGAACACAAAAATCCGATATCACGCTCACTAGGTATGAACATTTTAATTTACTCAAGGGCTCCTCTCAACTCACTCCTCAAATTTGCTAATTTCGTCATGCCTCTCGACCTGATTTTCAAAATATTGATTTTTTAATTCCATATCATAGCTAGCGTTGTTAGCTTCGATTTCCATGTTTGAACACAAAAATCCGATATCACACGAGCCAGGTATGAACATTTTAATTCACTCACGCGCTCTTCCAACGTCACTCGTCAAATTTGGCAATTTCATCATGTCTCTCGACTGGAGTTTCAAAATCTTGATTTTGTAATTCCATATCATAGCTAGCGTTGTTAGCTTCGATTCGAATGTTTGAACACAAAAATCCAATATCACACGAACCAGGTATGAACATTATAATTTACCTACTAGCTCTTGTCAACTCCCTCCTGAAATTTGGAAATTTCGTCATGTCTCTCGACCTGAGTTTCAAAATCTTGATTTTTTAATTCCATATCATAGCTAGCGTTGTTAGCTTCGATTCGCATGTTTGTACACAAAAATCCGATATCACACTCGCTAGGTATGACCATTTTAATTTACTCAAGGGCTCCTCTCAACTCCCTCCTCAAATTTGGTAATTTCGTCATGTCTCTCGACCTGGGTTTCAAAATCTTGATTTTTTAATTCCATATCATAGCTAGCGTTGTTAGCTTCGATTCGCATGTTTGTACACAAAAATCCGATATCACACGAGCCAGGTATGAACATTTTAATTTACTCAAGGGCTCCTCTCAACTCACTCCTCAAATTTGCTAATTTCGTCATGTGTCTCGACCTGAGTTTCAAAATCTTGATTTTTTAATTCCATATCATAGCTAGCGTTGTTAGCTTAGATTCGCATGTTTGTACACAAAAATCCGATATCACACTCGCTAGGTATGACCATTTTAATTTACTCAAGGGCTCCTCTCAACTCACTCCTCAAATTTGCTAATTTCGTCATGACTCTCGACCTGAGTTTCGAAATCTTGCTTTTTTAATTCTATATCATAGCTAGCGTTGTTAGGTTTGATTCGCATGTTTGAACACAAAAATCCGATATCACACTCGCT
This sequence comes from Azolla caroliniana, assembly GCF_043228905.1. Lineage (NCBI taxonomy): Eukaryota > Viridiplantae > Streptophyta > Polypodiopsida > Salviniales > Salviniaceae > Azolla > Azolla caroliniana. The sequence goes on from NW_028230631.1 coordinate 49,121, forward strand.
AGGTATGAACATTGTAATTTACCTACTAGCTCTTCTCAACTCCCTCCTCAAATTTGGTAATTTCGTCATGTCTCTCGACCTGAGTTTCAAAATCTTGATTTTTTAATTCCATATCATTGCTAGCGTTGTTAGCTTCGATTCGCATGTTTGAACACAAAAATCCGATATAACACGAGCTAGGTATGAACATTATAATTTACCTACTAGCTCTTGTCAACTCCCTCCTGAAATTTGGAAATTTCGTCATGTCTCTCGACCTGAGTTTCAAAATCTTGATTTTTTAATTCCATATCATAGCTAACATTGTTAGCTTCGATTCGCATGTTTGAACACAAAAATCCGATATCACACTAGCTAGGTATGACCATTTTAATTTACTCAAGGGCTCCTCTCAACTCACACCTCAAATTTGCTAATTTCGTCATGTCTCTCGACCTGAGTTTCAAAATCTTGTTTTGTTAATTCCATATCATAGCTAGCGTTGTTAGCTTCGATTCTCATGTTTGAACACAAAAATCCGATATCACACGAGCCAGGTATGAACATTTTAATTCACTCACACGCTCTTCCAACCTCACTCCTCAAATTTGGTAATTTCTTCATGTCTCGCGACCTGAGTTTCAAAATCTTGATTTTGTAATTCCATATCATAGCTAACGTTGTTAGCTTCGAATCGCATGTTTGAACACAAAAATCCGATATCACACTCGCTAGGTATGAACATTTTAATTTACTCAAGGGCCCCTCTCAACTCCCTCCTGAAATTTGGTAATTTTGTCATGTCTCTCGACCTGAGTTTCAAAATCTTGATTTTTTAATTCCAAATCACATCTAGCGTTGTTAGCTTCGATATGTTTGAACACAAAAATCCGATATCACACGAGCTAGGTATGAACATTTTTATTTACTTAAGGGCTCCTCTCAACTCCCTCGTCAAGGTTGCTAATTTCGTCATGTCTCTCGACCTGAGTTTCAAAATCTTGATTTTTTAATTCCATATCATAGCTAGCGTTGTTAGCTTCGATTCGCATGTTTGAACACAAAAATCCGATATCACGCTCACTAGGTATGAACATTTTAATTTACTCAAGGGCTCCTCTCAACTCACTCCTCAAATTTGCTAATTTCGTCATGCCTCTCGACCTGATTTTCAAAATATTGATTTTTTAATTCCATATCATAGCTAGCGTTGTTAGCTTCGATTTCCATGTTTGAACACAAAAATCCGATATCACACGAGCCAGGTATGAACATTTTAATTCACTCACGCGCTCTTCCAACGTCACTCGTCAAATTTGGCAATTTCATCATGTCTCTCGACTGGAGTTTCAAAATCTTGATTTTGTAATTCCATATCATAGCTAGCGTTGTTAGCTTCGATTCGAATGTTTGAACACAAAAATCCAATATCACACGAACCAGGTATGAACATTATAATTTACCTACTAGCTCTTGTCAACTCCCTCCTGAAATTTGGAAATTTCGTCATGTATCTCGACCTGAGTTTCAAAATCTTGCTTTTTTAATTCCATATCATAGCTACCGTTGTTAGCTTCGATTCGCATGTTTGTACACAAAAATCCGATATCACACTCGCTAGGTATGACCATTTTAATTTACTCAAGGGCTCCTCTCAACTCACTCCTCAAATTTGCTAATTTCGTCATGTCTCTCGACCTGAGTGTCAAAATCTTGATTTTTTAATTCCAAATCACAGCTAGCGTTGTTAGCTTCGATTCGCATGTTTGAACACAGAAATCCGATATCACACGAGCTAGGTATGAACATTTTTATTTACTTAAGGGCTCCTCTCAACTCCCTCGTCAAGGTTGTTAATTTCGTCATGTCTCTCGACCTGAGTTTCAAAATCTTGATTTTTTAATTCCATATCATAGCTAGCGTTGTTAGCTTCGATTCGCATGTTTGAACACAAAAATCCGATATCACGCTCACTAGGTATGAACATTTTAATTTACTCAAGGGCTCCTCTCAACTCACTCCTCAAATTTGCTAATTTCGTCATGCCTCTCGACCTGATTTTCAAAATATTGATTTTTTAATTCCATATCATAGCTAGCGTTGTTAGCTTCGATTTCCATGTTTGAACACAAAAATCCGATATCACACGAGCCAGGTATGAACATTTTAATTCACTCACGCGCTCTTCCAACGTCACTCGTCAAATTTGGCAATTTCATCAAGTCTCTCGACTGGAGTTTCAAAATCTTGATTTTGTAATTCCATATCATAGCTAGCGTTGTTAGCTTCGATTCGAATGTTTGAACACAAAAATCCAATATCACACGAACCAGGTATGAACATTATAATTTACCTACTAGCTCTTCTCTACTCCCTCCTGAAATTTGGAAATGTCGTCATGTCTCTCGACCTGAGTTTCAAAATCTTGATTTTTTAATTCCATATCATAGCTAGCGTTGTTAGCTTCGATTCGCATGTTTGTACACAAAAATCCGATATCACACTCGCTAGGTATGAGCATTTTAATTTACTCAAGGGATCCTCTCAACTCACTCCTCAAATTTGCTAATTTCGTCATGTCTCTCGACCTGAGTGTCAAAATCTTGATTTCTTAATTCCATATGATAGCTAGCGTTGTTAGCTTCGATTCGCATGTTTGAACACAAAAATCCGATATCACACGAGCCAGGTATGAACATTTTAATTCACTCACGCGCTCTTCCAACGTCACTCCTCAAATTTGGTAATTTTATCATGTCTCTCGACTGGAGTTTCAAAATCTTGATTTTGTAATTCCATATGATAGCTAGCGTTGTTAGCTTCGATTCGAATGTTTGAACACAAAAATCCAATATCACACGAACCAGGTATGAACATTATAATTTACCTACTAGCTCTTCTCTACTCCCTCCTGAAATTTGGAAATGTCGTCATGTCTCTCGACCTGAGTTTCAAAATCTTGATTTTTTAATTCCATATCATAGCTAGCGTTGTTAGCTTCGATTCGCATGTTTGTACACAAAAATCCGATATCACACTCGCTAGGTATGACCATTTTAATTTACTCAAGGGCTCCTCTCAACTCACTCCTCAAATTTGCTAATTTCGTCATGTCTCTTGACCTGAGTGTCAAAATCTTGATTTCTTAATTCCATATGATAGCTAGCGTTGTTAGCTTCGATTCACATGTTTGAACACAAAAATCCGATATCACACGAGCCAGGTATGAACATTTTAATTCACTCACGCGCTCTTCCAACGTCACTCCTCAAATTTGGTAATTTTATCATGTCTCTCGACTGGAGTTTCAAAATCTTGATTTTGTAATTCCATATCATAGCTAGCGTTGTTAGCTTCGATTCGAATGTTTGAACACAAAAATCCAATATCACACGAACCAGGTATGAACATTATAATTTACCTACTAGCTCTTCTCTACTCCCTCCTGAAATTTGGAAATGTCGTCATGTCTCTCGACCTGAGTTTCAAAATCTTGATTTTTTAATTCCATATCATAGCTAGCGTTGTTAGCTTCGATTCGCATGTTTGTACACAAAAATCCGATATCACACTCGCTAGGTATGACCATTTTAATTTACTCAAGGGCTCCTCTCAACTCACTCCTCAAATTTGCTAATTTCGTCATGTCTCTTGACCTGAGTGTCAAAATCTTGATTTCTTAATTCCATATGATAGCTAGCGTTGTTAGCTTCGATTCGCATGTTTGAACACAAAAATCCGATATCACACGAGCCAGGTATGAACATTTTAATTCACTCACGCGCTCTTCCAACGTCACTCCTCAAATTTGGTAATTTTATCATGTCTCTCGACTGGAGTTTCAAAATCTTGATTTTGTAATTCCATATCATAGCTAGCGTTGTTAGCTTCGATTCGAATGTTTGAACACAAAAATCCAATATCACACGAACCAGGTATGAACATTATAATTTACCTACAAGCTCTTCTCTACTCCCTCCTGAAATTTGGAAATGTCGTCATGTCTCTCGACCTGAGTTTCAAAATCTTGATTTTTTAATTCCATATCATAGCTAGCGTTGTTAGCTTCGATTCGCATGTTTGTACACAAAAATCCGATATCACACTCGCTAGGTATGACCATTTTAATTTACTCAAGGGCTCCTCTCAACTCACTCCTCAAATTTGCTAATTTCGTCATGTCTCTTGACCTGAGTGTCAAAATCTTGATTTCTTAATTCCATATGATAGCTAGCGTTGTTAGCTTCGATTCGCATGTTTGAACACAAAAATCCGATATCACACGAGCCAGGTATGAACATTTTAATTCACTCACGCGCTCTTCCAACGTCACTCGTGAAATTTGGCAATTTCATCATGTCTCTCGACTGGAGTTTCAAAATCTTGATTTTGTAATTCCATATCATAGCTAGCGTTGTTAGCTTCGATTCGAATGTTTGAACACAAAAATCCAATATCACACGAACCAGGTATGAACATTATAATTTACCTACTAGCTCTTGTCAACTCCCTCCTGAAATTTGGAAATTTCGTCATGTCTCTCGACCTGAGTTTCAAAATCTTGATTTTTTAATTCCATATCATAGCTAGCGTTGTTAGCTTCGATTCGCATGTTTGTACACAAAAATCCGATATCACACTCGCTAGGTATGACCATTTTAATTTACTCAAGGGCTCCTCTCAACTCCCTCCTCAAATTTGGTAATTTCGTCATGTCTCTCGACCTGGGTTTCAAAATCTTGATTTTTTAATTCCATATCATAGCTAGCGTTGTTAGCTTCGATTCGCATGTTTGTACACAAAAATCCGATATCACACGAGCCAGGTATGAACATTTTAATTTACTCAAGGGCTCCTCTCAACTCACTCCTCAAATTTGCTAATTTCGTCATGTGTCTCGACCTGAGTTTCAAAATCTTGATTTTTTAATTCCATATCATAGCTAGCGTTGTTAGCTTAGATTCGCATGTTTGTACACAAAAATCCGATATCACACTCGCTAGGTATGACCATTTTAATTTACTCAAGGGCTCCTCTCAACTCACTCCTCAAATTTGCTAATTTCGTCATGACTCTCGACCTGAGTTTCGAAATCTTGCTTTTTTAATTCTATATCATAGCTAGCGTTGTTAGGTTTGATTCGCATGTTTGAACACAAAAATCCGATATCACACTCGCTAGGTATGAACATTGTAATTTACCTACTAGCTCTTCTCAACTCCCTCCTCAAATTTGGTAATTTCGTCATGTCTCTCGACCTGAGTTTCAAAATCTTGATTTTTTAATTCCATATCATTGCTAGCGTTGTTAGCTTCGATTCGCATGTTTGAACACAAAAATCCGATATAACACGAGCTAGGTATGAACATTATAATTTACCTACTAGCTCTTGTCAACTCCCTCCTGAAATTTGGAAATTTCGTCATGTCTCTCGACCTGAGTTTCAAAATCTTGATTTTTTAATTCCATATCATAGCTAACATTGTTAGCTTCGATTCGCATGTTTGAACACAAAAATCCGATATCACACTAGCTAGGTATGACCATTTTAATTTACTCAAGGGCTCCTCTCAACTCACACCTCAAATTTGCTAATTTCGTCATGTCTCTCGACCTGAGTTTCAAAATCTTGTTTTGTTAATTCCATATCATAGCTAGCGTTGTTAGCTTCGATTCTCATGTTTGAACACAAAAATCCGATATCACACGAGCCAGGTATGAACATTTTAATTCACTCACACGCTCTTCCAACCTCACTCCTCAAATTTGGTAATTTCTTCATGTCTCGCGACCTGAGTTTCAAAATCTTGATTTTGTAATTCCATATCATAGCTAACGTTGTTAGCTTCGAATCGCATGTTTGAACACAAAAATCCGATATCACACTCGCTAGGTATGAACATTTTAATTTACTCAAGGGCCCCTCTCAACTCCCTCCTGAAATTTGGTAATTTTGTCATGTCTCTCGACCTGAGTTTCAAAATCTTGATTTTTTAATTCCAAATCACATCTAGCGTTGTTAGCTTCGATATGTTTGAACACAAAAATCCGATATCACACGAGCTAGGTATGAACATTTTTATTTACTTAAGGGCTCCTCTCAACTCCCTCGTCAAGGTTGCTAATTTCGTCATGTCTCTCGACCTGAGTTT